>NW_017306345.1:2505356-2548081 GCF_000935625.1 Nanorana parkeri | reverse complement strand
CATACATATATATATATATATATAAAGTATATATATACAGTATATATATATATATATACACACACAGACTGTATATACACACATATACAGTAGATAGCACTTGGATCTCTGTTTATGGAACAGAACACATCACTACTGCTGTAAGCAGAGTAACAGATCAGATGTAAAAGTCACAAAAAATTCTGGCCATGGCAAAAAAACTGGGGCAAAAAAAAAAGGCCAGAACATTCCATATTAAGAAGCTGTATAAGTGACCTGGCCTGCATGCCTCTCCTCTGGGTTTTCCACCTTATAGCATGAAAGAAGCTAAATTAGCAAAACAGAAGTAAACTGTTGACTGTTTCATTGCAGGATTAAGTGTGATAAATGGGGGTTTTGTTCTGCCTCTGTCCAGATGTTGTGTCTATGCCGCTGTGTTTTTTCTTTTACATTCTTGGCGGGGAGCCCGTATATATTTTGGATACTAAGGGGAGAATATAATACCACTGGAAAATGATGCGGTCTGGTTACCTTTTAAATAACATTTCCTACCTCCTCGATTTTCTAATAGTTTGTTTTTCTTTCCATGTTTTTCTTTTATTGGAGGACTTTTTTTTTCGGAGGGGGAATTAATAACACTGCCAAAGTCTCGACCAAAAAAAAAAGGACTGCTATTTATTTTACACTGGAAGTTAAATAAAAGGGCTCTTCTTCATTTAAACTTTCAGATAATAAAAAATTATAAAGTACTAATAAACAAGCTTGCCCAAAATTGCAAACTGCCTGTACCTTAGTTTGATTTTGCACCTTTGACCTGCCATTTTCTTTAATTGTAGCTCTAGAGATGCACCCTCCGTTTTCTAGGAAGTACCTGCAGCCTCTGGCCTCCGCTCTTCAAAACCCTAAAACTGCTACGGCATTGAGAAAGAATTCAGACCTCCCAATCTAAGAAAACAAACAAAGGAAGGCTGTCCAGTGAGGCCTCAGCTTTCACTGCAACAGAAACCTTCCACTGATCTTGGCTCTAAAAGCCCTGACACTAGTATTCAGTAGATCTGTAATTAACCTCTATACTGCCAGATTTCCACCATATTGCATTCTGTTTGCAATTATTACATTTCAAACTTATGATATTACTCCTTATTAAAAGACCCTGAATGACAACTCTCTTAAAGGACATTCGCAAAGCAGAGTAGTGGAAGTTAGCAAGGACTATTTTAATGTAAAATAAAAAAAGGTGTAGGTGGTAGCAAATACTTACTTTACAACTTATATCGGACCTTTCCTCCACAGTAGTTAAAATGAGGGGTGTAGGCAGTTCTGCATGCTGATATAAAATAATTTTAGTGTCATTTGGGAAAGTAGGGAGAGAGTGAGGTATGCATGCATTAACAAAAACCTGCGAGATTAGTTCAGTTAGTAATTAATTTGTAGATCTGTTTATGCCTCCTAGTGTGTGGCAGACATCATTGGTGGGCGGATACAGGGAACAAGGACAAAGAAAGCGGCCACCAATAACAGCTTTAAAAAGATAATGGCGGGGTGGGGCACAGATTTGAACAGTGAACAAAAGATGACAAAAGGTACATTGATATATGTAAGTGTACTTGTTTTCCAAAGTACTTTTAGATAGCATTGCAATTTTATTTTATTTTTTTAATGAGGGGGCTCCTCTTTAATATTTCATTCTACTGGCACTAAAGATGATATTTACTTTATTCCACTGACACTAATATAAAGCTTATTTTGCTACACTTACACCAGTGATAGAGCGTATTTTTATCTTTCACTGACACCGACAATTGAACTTACTTATTTCCACTTTCTCTCCAGCATACCTCTGGGCCCTATTTGTCTACACCATAGCAAAGCATAGGGGAAAGGCACAAGCCATATGCCATTAAACACCACCCACTTTTTGGCTATGCTACATCATTTATAGTGAGCACTGGGAATGTTTATAACAGCACCGGTGAAGCCCTCCCATTGTGTGGGCAACAGGAACAAATAAGATTTTTATTTAAAGAAAAACTCCAGAGTGATCTTTTTTCAGTTTTGGGGACTAGTTAGAACCTCTGTAGACACATGAAGCTAGAGAAAATCTTTACACAACTATAGAAAAGCACATGCTTAAGGTTTATCCTCCATGGCCTGTTCTAGGAAGATTTTGCATTTTCACACTTTCTGAACCAGTGACACCTGTCACCAGGGCAGAAAGTGATTGTAATTCTACCCAGAAGGAAACACAAACATGAATAACAACAAACAGGTGGTTTAATCCTCCCATGCAATATTTTCAACTATGAGGAAGCCTGGGTTGGAGTTGTACTTTGATGCTGTGTATCAGTACTTAGTACTAAAATAGAGATATAGAAATCGCAAATATACCTTATAGAGACTCTAGTGTCCATTCCCTGTTGTGGTTCCACCTGCCGTCTGCTGTAACCCTATTGTGTCCCTGCTGTAGCGACAGTGGCTTGTGGTAAAACCACAGTGTGCAGGAAAGAAGGCTTGGCGGTGTCCAATGCTGAATATTTTTCAGCCTGTGTAGCTCTACAAGAGAGATAGTCACAGAAGTCCAGCAAGCAGTCATAGAACTGGCACTGTGAGAGCCATTGCGCATGCGCGTGTGAAATGTGTGCTGGTAATGCTTGTAATTGTGAGCATGCGCACGTTTACATGCACATGCTAATGTACCTGGCGTTTAATCATGGCGCCAAAAGGCCTATTTAAACTTGCATCTTACATGCACTCAATGCTGAGAGTTCTTCAGCTTGGGTTTGACAATGATTCCTGATTGCTCTGTATCTGACCCGGCTTGATCCTCTGACTCTCCTGCTCTTCGCCTGCTCCAGACCTCGGCCTGCTCCACCACTCTGCCTCTTGTCTGCTGATTCGGCACCACTTATCCTCGGCTCGTCATGACCCAGCTTCGGTCTTCTGATTTGGTACTGCACAGCTCTCCAGTTACTGACCCGGCCCGGCTTGTCTGTGCTTATCTGGATTCCTGGTATCCTACCTGGTGCTTCATTCCGGTGTCTTTAGCATCTGTACCCAGTGGCACCCGTGCCTCACGAAGTCCGTTCGGCCCTGTTCCACTCTCAGGGGCGCTCAGACCCGTGCTGCAAGGGGAGGTCCTTATTGTCATTTCAGACATCAGGTACGTGACAGTCACCAGTGGCAGGACTATAGCAACTCCAGTAATAAAGTCGCTATAATAATTGAAAGATTTTATTGTATAACATGAGCTTTGTGTCAGACTTACTCAGCTGTGACATGCTGAGAACTGGGAGTGGCCACATAAAGAAACAAAACCTTTAACTTTTCAACATTAACATCTTTATTCTAATGTTTCTCACACAGACACATTGGAGCTTCTGTGGAGCCTTGGTGCTAGAGAAGGGAAGTTAGTCATGTTGTGCTAAGAAGCGCCACCTTTTCTGGAAGGAGGAAAAAATACTTGGCAAATAGAGGTGTCCTCTATGTTGAAGCTGCAGAGCCCTGTGTTCTATGAAAAGTCTCTGACCCCTTAGAACTGTGTTGAGAAAAACGTTGTGCCTAGCTATGTGCCCCTTTCGCAAGCTTTTGGATAAGCATATATCATAAGTGGCTTCCTAACTAAAAAAAAACAACCTGTTCACAACGATAAAATGTAGATAGATGGCATGCATCAAATGGGGTATAAACTATACCCATGCTTTCAGCAAATGTTGCTAATCACAAATAAATCATATGGTTGGTGTTTTTTCTCACAAAAGATAGGACCTTTAGTGATGACAGGGAAATCTTTGCTTCTCTGTCACTGAGACACAGTGGCCACACACCTACCCACAACAAAACCTTGACTCGGCATCAGCAGGAGCATGAGCAGGCAGAAGTTTTATAGTGATGACTCACTTTCAAAATGCAGAGATACTGCTGGCAAGTGTGTCCTTGTGATTACATGGGGGTTGTCCACTTCTCTGTCAGCCTTCCCACCCATTACCTGTAAGCAGAGGGTTGTTTGTAACTACTGCGTAGTATTGAGATGTGTGTCTCCGTCATAAGGAAATGTAGAGTGCTCTGCAGATCCCTCCTTCTGGCTGCTGCTGCTGCTGCTGCTGCTGCTGCTGCAAGGAGCTTGGAACCCTGTGATGACATCATAGGACCAAAGAACAGGATATTTTTTCAGTAGAAAATTGGTTAAAGTAAAAAACAGATCATGCTGGAGCGGGCTGCAGAGAGAGGGGGGTGCGGTATTGAGCTGTATTTGCTTTGTACCCGTAGATCAGATTATATTTCTAGTTACATCTATTTGCACCTTAGGCTTTCCCTACTATTATGTTGGTGTGTTGGTGACTGCTCAAAGGCAACAGGCAGAGGACAAAAACACAAGGGTATAGTCACTGCGCTGGATCTAAACTAGAGGGCATGAATGCAAAACTCTTTATTTTTCCCAGTGCGTTCCAATCCAATCAAAAGTTTTAATTGGATGTCTACTTAGGTACATATTTGCTCATTTGGTATCCTTTTTTTTTATCACGGATTCCCTTCCTGCAAGTGACTTGACATAGATTAATGTCATTTCTGTTTCAGTGTGCTTACACATTCACTGAGACACGAAATATATTTTTTTAAGGTTTCAAACAACTGTTGATGGCATCGAACCACTTCATCAAATCACCCAAGATCGCTCCACTTCTAAGATCAGTTTCAGCACAATAACAAATCTTCCTCCCTCAGGCTTTCAACTTCTATGCTGCAAGGAGCAGAGGGCAGAATTTGGGAAATAGGAGCAGGCCCAGCTGGATTTAGTAGTAAACACCTCAACAGCGTGTTCCCAATTTTCTTTTTTCCCTCCTCCTCCCTTTTCTTTTCTTCTTTAAGGTAGCTGGGAGGGAGCTGAGCCAAACCTCTGCAGCCCCATGACAAGAACCCCCCTCTCTGAGTGCACCCCAGCGCCTGCCAGCTCAATTAAAGGGACATGAGGGGGAGGCTGCAGCTGGAGCTGTCCTGCTTCTCACAGCCAAGTCACAATTGTTTAGTCTGAAAGGCTTTTCAGGGAGTGCTGGCGTTCAGTGGCTCCACATCTGGATCTGCGGCTAGACAGCCTCTCTCCTTGGCTGCTGTCCCTTGAGCCTGTGCAGCCTGTAACCCAGGGATCTGTTCAGCGGCTGCAGTCAGACAGTGTGTGAAAGCAACAGGGTTACCCCTCTGACACACAGCTTGTATAAATACAGGGAGCTTGGCTTCTCAAATCAGCAGGGCTCTCCCCTCTCTCTTCCATGTCTTCTGCAACCTCAGTGTGAGCAAAAAGAAGCTTAACCCCTCCAAGATGCAGCTGAAATTGCTAAAACATATGCTGCATACCTATGTTATGAAACTTGCTGCACGTTATACAAAATACAATAACAGTAATTAACTCTCCATCAAAAGCTAACATATGCATGCTTAATTTTCTGTTTGAAATTTTTATGGACTCTTTTTAGGCAAAATAATGAAACAACTGTATGTAACAAATGAAATATATTAATAATTCCCTTGTGTGAGGCAAGGTTCAAATAAAAACTTGGTATGGCAGAAAAGCAGTAAGTTGCTGTAGAAAGAAGAATATCTTTATAAATATCAAAAAAAATAGTTGGGAACTACATAGCAACCAGCAATTGTGGAGACAATAAACACAGTTTATTGAGTATGTAATGTAGTGAGTGATGTGGTCAAAAGTATATAACAGTATCCCTTATCAGTAAGTGCAAAAAGCAGTTCTATTGTGGGCATAAAATTGAATCCCATTATATAAATTAATTGGTTCCAGTGGGAAAATGGGCCCCAGTGGAAGAATAGCCCCCAAATCATTGTCAGTGAAATAGTGGGCCCCAGGGAAGAATGCCTCCTCCCCCCCCCCTCAAATCATTAGTATCAGTGGTGGTACTCAGCACATGAGGCAGTGCCACCTGTAGATGAAAACTAACAATCCCGCATGCTGCCTAGCAGTGCCTCTTCTAATGACGTCTTTCTCTGCACAGATGCAGCTGTGCTGGAACTATTTCAGATCCATCGGCTGCAGATCAGTCTGGAGTAATTTCTCTTTCACCTGGGTTCAACGTCCAACTACTTTGATTTTGTCTGTTAGTAACAGCCTGGTCAAAGCAAATGTGTACTGTACACTACATTTTTATTTACTTTCATCATGGAGCACAATAAAGATACAGTGAATGGCTATAGTAATCCTCTGTTGAAGTCCATCTCATGAAAAAGTTCTTGAAATAGTCTTCTAGTGGATTCTTCAACATTCCAGACATGGTAGCTGTAACATTATTTTAAGCATCAGATCACTTCTCCAAAAGTGTGAAGACTTTCAAAGTCTTTTAGAGGTGGAGGTAGGATAGTCTCTCTTGTTGGTTAAGGGAACATCTTAAAAAATCAATCTGTAGGAAGTTCTGCTTCCAGCTTGTGAAGAAAAGGGCTTGCTTGTACAATGACTGGTGTAGAAAACTCAGATTAGATTTTTAGGCCCTTCACTGTTGGGAAAGTTTCTGGTGGGAGGCTTGAAGCCTGTGCATCAGTTTCTGTCTTGATGGACAAATCTGTAGCTGAATAGCAGCTTAGGTCAAGACTCTGTTGAATGAATCAAAGTCTTTTGAACAATTCCTAACTATTACGAACCTGGTCTGGAGACTGGATGGTTGAGGAGGCTTCCCTTGCACCTCGTGTCTAAAAGCCCTTTGAGGATGGTTACAGAGGCCAGGCAGACACCGAGTGGCACGAGTGCCAGTAGTTATAAAACTGTGCAAGTAGAAGAGTAATCCAGAAATCAAAGTCGAGGCAAGCCGAGGTCAAAATCCAGGAGGTCAGTTGCAGTACCGAAGGAAGAGGCAGAAGAATAATCAAAACAGTCCAGGGTCAAAAAGGCAGGCGGCAGTCAAGGCAGGTAGTTGAGGCAGGAACGGGTCAAAATCCAGGCAACGGCAATCTAATATTCAAGACAGGAAACAGGAGACACAACACAGACAGGAGCTGATAAGACAATCCAGCAAGTAAGTGACAGGCTGGCTTGGTTTAAATAGGGAAGTGAACTAATCAATTATGTCACTTCCTGTGCGCCTTTGGCACCTTTTTCTTAGAACACGCTGCATCTGCGCATCACTTCCGGTGCGCCTTTGGCACATTTTTCTTAGAACACACTCCATCTGCGCATCACTTCCTGTGCGCCTTTGGCAAATTACTCTTAGAACACGCTCCATCTGTGCATCACTTCCTGTGCGCCATACTGCGCGTCTTTCTGTGGGAAGTGGTCGTTGTGCGCATGCGCGTATTCTTCTGCCTAGCGGTACTTGGCGCATGCGCGGAACGGGCATGGTGCTTACACTAGCATTCCCTAATTGAAGGGATATTACTGTTTTGCAGTTGTCAGGTGTAGTTTTGTCAATAACAGAACTAGCATGAAGTTGCAGCTGGTCCTTTGCAAATCTGTAGCATTTACTGAAATAGATAGTCACCTGTGAACATGAGTATTTAGGATCGTAGTTGGTATCTGTTGATTTCTGATCTCCTGTTGAAGGCATAGGCTTGCCACTGTCAGTCATGTTTGAGATGTTTGTTTCACTGATGCTGCTGTAAGAGGATTCTTTTATGTAGACTTGATCACTCTCAAGAAGTCTTGTTGTCAGAGTTGGTATCTCTTTTGAGTTCCTGTAGTATGATATTTAAGAGATGAAAGAGATGTCTTGAATTCTCTTAACAATAGTTTAACAAGAAGGCTACTGTTTTAACCCTGCTTCTTACTGGAGCGAGGAGCAGCAATAACAACCCAACCTAGCTCGATCCTTTGGGCAAAAGCACCACTGTTACAGCCATTCAATGTATTTTTTGCACTCTGGCTGTTTCTCCCAGCAGGAGCATGATTTTGGCACCATTGTCAAGTAGTGGGATGTAAGCAGTAAAATCAATGAAGACTACATGATGTGTGTCTTCTGGTATAGGAATCTTCTCTCTCATTTGGTATTTCATTGATGAGTGTAGAAAGATTAATTCCTTTAATGCCCTTTATGTCTGAAATAAGCAATTCCTTAGCACGGGCCATTCTTAGTGTGGTTTCTACTGCGACAGCACTTGTGTGTAGGGTGTAGGACAATATGTCTCCCATTTATATTAAATATGTCAAAGAACTCTGAAGTGGCAAATTAAAGGCTCCTATGATCACCTAAAACAGCAAAGATTCTGAAAGTTTTCTTTGGCTGCCGTCAGGAAAACAACTTGGCCAAACATATTTTAGCGCTGTTTTTCTCTACCCCTTAGGTCTGGTAGGAATTTTAGGGGGGACCCCAATGCCAAAAAAACAAAAAGCATTGTGAATAGCCCGTAGAACAGCCCTTTGGTTCGGCTGAACCGAAGGCTTCCTGCAGCTGAAGCGGGTCGAAGTATTAGCTGAATGTTCGGCTTAATCCTTCAGCTCCTTAGTGAATAACTCCTTTGTCTTTTCTGTCTTGTTTGCTTCTGATGCTTTTTAGGCTTTAAAGGAGAACTATGGGGTCAGTGTTTTCCGACGTAGATGATGGGATCCGCCCAGCTGCGTGAGTGACAGCTGGCTCTGCCTATCTGGAGGCAGAGCCAGCTGTACCCGCCCCCTCCCCCGTCCGTTCCGCCAGTCAGCGCTGGCAGATCGGAGCAGGGAGAGGGGAATGCAGCCCTCCAGCTGTCACGGCAGAGAGCCGTGACAGGATCGAGAGGTGAGCGAACCTGATATTTGTTCGCTCAGCTCCCGATCTACTGAGCCGACCTGTGACAGTCTCATTGTCACAGGTCGGCTAGAACTATGAGGTGAGTGGAAATCACTCATCTCATAGTTCTCCTTTAAGGAAGGCATAACTGTGCATTTAGGTCTCTGAGCTATCTCTACCTATTGAAAATCAGCTTAATCTTTGTGCCCTATTCACACCATCTCCAGACCAGGACTGGACAATGAATAGGCTGCGGCACACTGATTAAGTTATCTTTCTGCTCACTTTGCTGTTTCCTTTGAGCCCATTCTACCACACCACTCTTTCAGCCATGGAGGACTCCTCTATGGTCTCTATGTGAGTTTGACATTTTTGCTGTAACGCACCACCCTGCAAACCCTACAAAACCCTATCTTACATACTCATAATCAAAAAACATACCAGGTTAACTAAATAATAAGTGTACTACTGCCAGTGTTTAACTCTGTTTAGTAAGAGAACATCTGGATCAATGAGTAATCTCAGGAAAATAAAGTTATAAAATAAGATTAGTACCGGTATAAGAAAAGAAAAAAAGATTTTGAAGACATCAAGGTTGGGCTTTCAATTTTACCTCTAATTAATGACCCATCTAACTTTCTATTTTCTGTAAGTCACCCTGCTCTTTAGCCATGCCCACATATAACCTGTTATCTTATTGCACTCTTCTTACATTCTCTTTCATTTTCATTTTCTTTCCTTCTTGCTTACTCTCAAGTGATTTTTAAAGTTAGATTCCCTTTTCAGTTCATTTCTCATGTTTTTCCTCGAGCAAACCGCTTTTTTTTTCTATGAAAGTGAACTACTTACTCTTCCTCTTTTTGTAAGCTAGATCATGAGCTGTTGTTGAGTTTGCTTAAAACCACTTCACACAATGAGCTTGGCACAACTGGCTCCTCAGTTATATAAGGTACCACAGTGGTCCCTCTCCAAAACCTATGGCTACATTATGCGGCCAGAAGGAGTGAGGAGCTGGAATCAAAAGTATAAGTAGAATGTCATTGTGGGATAGGGAGGTGTTTTTAAACTGCTGGTTGTAGCTTTAAAGAGCATCATATACAGTTGCTTTTTTTGCCGGAACATTAATATGATTTCTTGAATTATAAATGTATCTGCCCAATCTGTTGCATTATTTTATACAGTATGCACACATGCCAAGGTCCTTATATCCAACAAAATATGCCATACTTACTGTGCCACAAGCGAGAGTCTCACAGATGCACATAAACCTCAGCACATGGGATCTCATTTTAAAAAGTTGAATAAATCAGAAAAAAAAAACATTTTAATTAGGATAATTCAATATACAGCACAGCTTACAGCTTTACAATGTACAGCAGTCAGAAATATGTAACATACAACATATGTAAAGTACAGTACAATGTATGGAGTGCAGTGGTCAGTGGTTTGTGATATACAACGTAGTTAAGAGGGTGCAGGTGTAAGGAGTATGTAACATACAGCACTGCTTACAGGGCACCGCAGTCAAATGTTTCTAAAGTATATCACAAAGTAAAGGGTGTAGCAATCAGTAGTATGAAACATATTCCCCCATTACATGGTGTTTGGCTTTGTGGGACGGTTTGTTCCACAAAGCTGTCTCTGTGAAGTAACATTAGTGCCGTGACTATAGATCCACTGTAGGGTGGGAGATCACTCTGCCCAACAGTGCTGGAGCTATACAGCCGTGGCTGGAAGGCATTTGTATTGCAGCCTTATGATTTTTGATTAAATAGGATACATTGAACTCTATGTGTGTCCTTTCACTGCCACTCTGTAGTGCCTTCCAGCTGAAGGCCACTGCCTACTTGGACTACATATATTCTACAAGAAATGAATGGCAATAGTAAAGAATACAAAATAAACACTTTATAACTGACTTATCTTAAATTCCCTCTACCCTTTCTTGTGGCAAGAGCTAAACTGTACGGAGAGACTGAAACTTTCATATATCAGTAACCTAATATTTTTTTGCCTGTGGCTTCCAGGTAAAAGAATAGAAATACCAGCTGCTTATATGTAAACATGCAGAGTGAAAGCAGCTTCCGGCTTCCAAGCCTAAGAGACTTCAGTCTGAGGAAGTATAAATAAAACACTGGCAATTCATCCCTCTCCAACACACACCACACTACTCACCAGGTAAATTAACCTGTAGTATACATAATTTGTGCGACTTTTACTGTGCATTTTAGATGCTATGTTGTAGGGAAATGTTGCACCATTGGTTAGTTTAAAAACTAAAGAATAGTATCGAAATTATCAGTAACTCTCAAAATCAAGCCATGTCAAACATGGTCATGCATTTTATAAACAGCTAGGGATGGATTTTTTCCAGACTGAGTATGAATACCACCAGTTACAGAGGACTACAAATCCCAGCAATACATTATACAGAAATGCAGAACAATACCATTAGCTATAGAGGACTAAAATTCCAGCAACACATTATACAGCAATGTTGAATGTCAGTCGGCTATAGAAGACTATGGGGTCTATTCACGAAGCAGCCGAAGGATTTAGCCGCAGCTTCGGCCGATCCTTCGGCTAGCTTCGTCCCCAGGACCCCTTTGGTTCAGTAGAAATTAATGGCTGTTGTACGGGCTATTCACTATAGAGGGGCTCAGTCGAGCGGAAGGCATATGCCTCGGCTCGGCTGAGCCGCGCTAAAAGCCGAAGCTGGCCGAGCGGCTGGCCATTGGCCGGCCGACAGCCTGCTTCTGACAGCTGGTGGGCGGCTGCCCAGTGGCCGGCCGACAGCCTGCTTCTGACAGCTGGGCGGAGCCAGCCTTGATCTTACGGCTGGCTCCGGTCACTTGCAGAGAGATCAGCATCCCTGGTTACCAGCTAACCATGGACACTGATCTCCAGACCGCAAACTCTCCCGGGCGCTCTGGGAGTCTCCCGCTCCCGGCCACCAAGGAGAGAAACACTGCTTTTTCTCCCTCTTTATTCTGACATCGAGCTGTGTCAGAATAGTGGAAAAAAAATGTTTGCCCATTGGAATGCATTGCTAGATTCCTATTGGCTATTTCAATTTGCAATAGCCAATAGTAAACTAGCATTGCACCCGCCCTCTGCTGCAGTTCTCCATCAGGTCCATCAGCAGAGGGCGGGTACAATGCTAGTTTACTATTGGCTATTTCAATTTGCAATCTACCAATGCATTCCAATGGGCAGAATAAAGAAAAAAAAGAAACAGCAGTGTTTCTCTCCTGGGCGGCCGGGAGCGGGAGACTCCCAGAGTGCCTGGGGGAGTTTTTTCTCTTTCTTTTTTTTGGACGGCAGCAGAACTGATGGCCAATAGAAAACTGTTGGGCGGAGCTAGCTGTCATTGCTAGCTACGCACAATCGTTTTCTATTTATTTTTTTGTACTTTTTAAACCATTTTTGAGGTTGAACAACATGACAAGATTTTTTTTTTTATCCGAAATATGAAATTCTGATCCGCTGCTGCTGAGGGTTGCATTATAATACAGGCAGGAAATACGAAATTCCGTGAACGTATTTTCATTCCGTTACGTACATTCGTTATGATGAAGTTAAAAAGCAAAAATACCTTTGTTAATATATTGGAGTTGATGGTAGTTTTTTTTTTTTTAATCCGTTAACGGAATTTAGTATTTCGGATAAAAAAAAAACTACCATCGACTCCAATATTAACAAAGGTATTTTTGCTTTTTAACTTCATCATAATGAATGTTCGTAAAGTTACGAAAATGTGACGAAACTAACGAAAAATTCGTATTTCGTACGAATCTGGATTGAGTTTCGGACACGAAAACTCAAAAAGTTTTGTTCCATCCTCCGCCGCTGAGTTCCGAGTCTCTGACAGCAGTGAGCAGAGCGGCAGGGTTATAAGTTACCCTGCTGATCCGTGTAGACTGTATACAGTGAGAGGGGAGAGCTGTGCTCTTTCTCTCTCACCTGTCACAGGAGTTCTGGCACAGTGCTGTGCTAGAACTCCTGTATTGGAGGTGACAGGGTCAATAAAGAGAACCTGTCACCTCCAATTGCTATTACACAGGGGATTGTTTTCTCCTGTGTGATAGCAATAAAGTTAGGTGAAAAAAAATATTGCTAAAAAAATGTAAATAAATAAAAATTAAAAAAATATGAAATAACTAAATTAGATGGACAGGTTTGGGTAGAGAGTTCCATAGGATGGGAGATTTGAAGAGCGGAGGGGACAGTGAGGGTGATACTTTGAGAACAGGTTTGAGATGTAGCCGGGGGCAGAGTTGTGGATGGCTTTGTAAGTGGTTGTTAATATTTAGAATTTTATCCTTTGGGCTATTGGAAGCCAGTGGAGGGATTGGCAAAGGGGGGTTGCAGACAGTGAGCGTTTGGTTAGGTGGATGAGTCTGGCAGCTGCATTCATGATAGACTGAAGGGGGGATAGCCTGTGTAGAGGTAAGCCATTGAGGAGGGAGTTGCAATAGTCAAGACGAGATATAACAAGTGAGTGGATAAGTAATTTTGTGGTTTCATTGGTGAGGAAGGGGCGTATTTTGGAGATGTTACAAAGGTGAAGGCGGCAGGATCTGGATAGTAACTGGATGTGGGGAAGAAAGGTGAGGTCCGAGTCAAGGATGACACCTAGGAACTTGGCATGGGGGGAGGGCCGGATAGTTGTGTTAACAATCTCAACGTTCTGGTCTCCAATCCAGCGCTGACTCCTCTCTCTTTCTGGCACTTCCTGTGCCACGGAGTCTGTGCAGGTGCACGCTGCCTCCATTGACTTACTTTGCATCTCTCCTCATCTCTCGGTCGAAAATCTGAACTGCGCATGCGCCTGCCCCATGATCCTTTGCCGCCGTCTGAGAATCTTCAGATCTTCGGATGGGAACGCGCGGTGGAGACACAGGTAAGTTTAAACCCCTTTGTTAACTTTAAAAAAAAAATGTTTTTGCATATATCTACTGTTTGCTAGCTCCCTCAACACCAAGTGACGAGGGAGCATGAAGCCGGGGGGCAAGTCATTACCCGCCCCCCAGCTTCCTGATTGGCCGGGAAGCCAGCTCTAGGCTCCTTGGTGACAAGGGAGCATGGAGACGGCTTCCCAGGCAATCAGGAAACAGGACAGTGTGTATTGACTCGCCTCACGGCTTCCTAAAACTGGAATTTCCGACTTGCCCTATTTTTGGCATTTGCAGTGGAGCGGAACACAGGCAACGTTTTGCCAGGCGTCCGATCGCACTGCGGGCGGGTGGGCGTGGAAGCGGTGCCATTGAATTCAATGCACCACCACGCCCCCTCCGGTTCCAGATAGCAAGGGGAAGTTTCGTGGGAGATCACAGTGCGTTCCAGCAGCTACCGCTCTGGAACGCACCACATACGGTGTGAACAAGACCTTAATGTAGCAAAGCTTTCTTCCTCTAGCAAGTGGATACCTTCCCACAGTGACACAACATGAAATGAAGCATGGTAAGTCAGACAGCAATAAAAACCTGACAGGTTCTAAATCTTCCTGGCTCTCTCCTAAAAGTAAATAAAAGGTTTTCAGGAGCTTTAAGTATGTTCTGCAAGCATTAAAGAGGAATACTTGGCATGTTTTTATCACTCTTTCCAAGAGCCACCAACTGCTGAATCTGAGAGTGTACAGGGCCAGACAGGTTCTTTCTGTGCTGACGTATTCAGGTCAATACTGATATACATTTCTTTCCCCAACCCGAACTAAGAGTTCAGTTAGAGTGGCTCACAAATACCACCAACAGTGGATGTGCTTCTGTGATCAAATGCTGAAAATTTGATGGTGGTAAAAGGTGTATGTGAGATTGTATGGAATATTCTTATTAGGATCTTATAGTCTTTTGCTAGCCTTTGAAAGTTTTCATAAAAATGGACAGCAGGGAAGAGTTAGATGTGATTCAAATGCTGTCTGTTTATTGTCTACAGGGAGGGAGTGAGTGAGTGGTTTTTGTAAACTAGTAATGGAAAAGCAGGATGACTAATAGAATACCTTCGAAAACAAATGGCAAGCCTATAACAACACTTCCTATAGATTAAATCATTTTCTACCACAAACTCATCCACCCTCTGTTCACAGTACATCAATACAGTTATCAAATAATGTAAAATGTCATATTTTGCAATTGGGTGGAATATACAACCCTTTCCCAATTGCCAGCCCTCCCCTGCATTTCAATGTAGGTTCATTTTACCATAAAATAGACAAACTGGTAAGTGTTTGATCAGTTCTTATTCCATTAACTGTTAAAAAAATACCAAAGTTCCCCAGCAGTCAACCATGTCAGTGTGACTTTCTCATATATTTGCAAATGTATGCAAATGTAGACCTCTGTTTTTAACAAAATATTGGAGATGGATTTTATTAGATCTCTTTTGCAAGCTGACATGGTTGACTGCTGGGTATGTTTTGTATTTTTTCAATTTTAACACAAAGCATCCCAAATGCTTGGTTGAGTGCTTGTCGAGACAAACAAATTCTTGGTGCAACGAGCTGCAGAAAACATTTGGAGGGTATCAAAAACACACACCAAGTCTCCTGTTCTCTAGATTTCTGTGTGTACAAGACCTTTGAAAGCAAATATAAATGTTTTTTTGTTTTTTTTTGCACTAAGTCAGTGAATGTATCATCTTTAGGGTTAAAACTCATTCTGCTTTTAGTTGCAAAACCTTAGAAACCTTTGATTATTTAACCAAGTTGCTGTTGAATAGATTTAGAAAGTTTCACTGTTCTCAAGTGTTTATAGAAACTCCTACCTAATAACTATTTCTATTTTAGTATGATAGTACTGATTTTCAACCCCAGAAGATGCAAATATGGAAACTGTTGGTAGCCACACATATACTGAATTTATCAAAACTGGAGCAGACAAAAACTGGAGCAGCTGTACATGGCAACCTTCAGTTTGTTCAATTAAGATTTGAAAATGAAAAAGAGAAGCTGATTGGTTGCCATGCACAGCTACTACAGATTTTGTCTGTACCAGTTTTGATAAATTCCCCTCACTGTATGTATGGCTCTTTACAGAGCTTAAATATGAGCCAAAATATGATCATAGTCTATGAACTATACTAAAGGAAACATATACTTATAGGGTACCGTAATTATTTAAATTAATCTAAAAGACGAGGGATATCAGTGTAAATAATAAGCTCTAATTTTAAATTCACGTTTAGTTTTGAATGAGTACCATGTAAAAAGAAGGCATATTCCCCATATCATATGCTTTTGACCAATATCGTAGAGGGTTCTTGAGGTCTTATCATTTGATTTCAGAAGAGTTCTTGTAACTAGGAAACACAAAGGTATGAAGTCAAGGAGGAGCTATAAGTCCTTAGCTAGCCAGTAGTATCAGCAGGAGCCTCACAAGAGATTTGTTTAAGATCCTTGGGAGATAAACAGTTTCTTCAAGTGTTTGTTTCATGTGAGGTATAGTATGCCGTGCTGCTGATTACAACGTGCTGTTATTTTGGCGTAGGCGACATAAGACTAAAAAAGAGAAGAAATGTCTATGATGCTAGAGAATGTCAGCTTGAGTAAATATTTGAAACCCATGATGAAAGAATGAATGCCATGCCACAGCCTTTCCAGTGAAAATCTAACTATATGAACTTTCTGCATTCAATTTTGTCAATTCCATAAAATTGGCACAGTAAATTTAGCATGTGCTAAAAATAATTGGTGCACATGCACATTAAAAAAATATATAAAAAGACACCTGTACTCTACACCTACTTTTGGGCCCTGACTCCCACAAGCAATGTATTTTTGTTGAGCAAAAGGTTGCGCCAGCTGCAAAAAATATATGAATGGTCAGCTAATCTATATGAATTTATACATGCTTTCAAATTGAATTCTACCCAAAACTTGTACAATGGGGAGGCAAGGATGTTTTTTTTTGTGTTACCTGGGAAGAGACAAGTTGGCATATGTAAAACAAAAAATACATGCTGCAACCAAAACTAAAACTAAATTATGTTGTTGTATTTATTAAATGTTTTAGTGCTGTTCACCATGCCACTTCTAAGAGTGTATTGCATGTAATACTATATGTGTTTACTGCTGTCTATAGGTGAGGAGCATACCTTTCAACATTCTGAGATTAGAAAAAGTGGGACTCTCCAGCACAATGTATTTACGTTTTCTTTATATTGGCTTTTCCAAATGGCAAACAAGATAATTACAACATAGTGTGGATGGGTTTTAATGCAGAATACTGTTGGTATCTTTTCATAGATATCTGTACATCAGACCAAAAAGAAGGACAACTGAGAGGAAAGAGGGACACCAAGATTGCCCTCCGATTGAGGGACACTCCCTCCAAATGAGGGACAGTTGGGAGATTTGCAAAAAAATGTCTCCCTACCACTTTTAGTCCTACTGTGACAGTTAGGACTCTTCTCCCTGGCTTCAATTTTTGGAGTGCATATTCCTTTAAAAGATCTGATAGGGCTCCAGGGATGTAAATCTTTTAAAACTTATTGGACACTCTGTATTGATTTAAATACATTTCTTCCAAGGAAAGTTACCATTATTTATATGTATTGTCTTAATTTGGGCAAATTCTAAATATGGTAATAAAGGTGGAGATTTGTTCACAGTGTAGAAATATTGCCACTGGAGACCTTGGCATCCAATAAAGTATGTATGGTCCTTTAGGGGTTCAGTTAGTGTTAGTTTTGGGTTTGTGTTAAGAGCCCAGGTTTATGCGGTTGAAGCATGAGTGCAATTTCTAACAAAGTGCATTTATTCTTTTAAGCCACCCTGACTTTAAGATCCTCACGTTCCCCCACCCCAAATGCATACTTACCTACACCCTAAGACAGTAGACACTCAGGGAATGTTCTCATAGATATCTAAGGGGATCGACTGCACAGGTGTGGTTAGCACAGAGAAGATTTTACTGGAGGATGTAAACATTGTATTGGGCTGTGGCCACAGTATGGAAGTAAGCATGCATGTAGGGTGGGAGAAAATTATACCTCCCAACTTTCTGCGAAGAGAAAGCGGGACACCTTCCAGCACAATGTATGTAAGCTAGGGTTATCTATCTGTACTCGCGGATACCGAGTACAGATACCGGTACTTCCGCTAGCATGGAGCCAACTTCCCGGCCAATCAGGAAGCTGGGCGGCATGTGATTACCGGGAAGCAAGCTCCAGGTTCCCCCGTAGCACTCCTGATCAGAGGAAATCTCACTCTGACCAGAAGTTCCGGTATCGAGGGTAAGTATCGGAGCATTTGGGTGAGCATGAGTACTCACCCAAGTATTGGTACCGATACTAGTATTGGTATTGGTGCATCCCTAACGTAAGCAATGAAACACCCCTTGCTATGCCCCCATTTATGCGGACCATTAAGAATTTATATGCCAAAAATGATTGGGTAAAACCCAGTATTCTTTTTTTTCTTCCCCTTTCATTTTTCTTTATAATGACTGTTATAAATAAGTTTTAAAGGTTTTATGGTGCAGAACAACACTTTATGCATTAGACCAAAAACAGGGACAACTGAGAAGAAAAGAGGGACAGAGGAAGCTTGTTCCAATTGGGGACAATTGGGAAGTATGGAAGGAGGTGTACTTTAGGTTGGGGAGGGGGTTAAAAGAATATGTGCACCTTGTCAGGAAAAGGGTTACTTATGGTTCATTTTATTTTTAATTCTTACTTGCTATGAGTAGCAGACACCTTTAGGTTACTGAATCTGATCCCATTTAGTGTCCCTGCACCCCTGAAATTAATGGTGCATGTACCAACTAGCTTCCTCATTGTTCGCTGGTATCCAACCCCTTCCATGTGCCATACTGTAGGCGCATCAGTGCCATAGGCAGGTGCCCTATCCAATAGCAAGACACAATAGGCAGTGACTAGAAAGCTGTTAAAGTGACATTAAACCCTCAGATTTTTTTAACATAAAACAATACTGTAATGTGTGCCTTACTGTAATCCATGGTAGTTTCCCTTCTCTTTGCTGCTCTTCATTTTAAATCTGTATCTGTTCTCATGCTCTGCAGAACTTCTGTTTTGCAGCAGACTGCCTTGTCTCAGGAATGGATACAAGGTGTCTGCGTATCGGTTTCTATAGGCTTGAAACCTGAGCCAGCACTACAGGAAGAGGCCCTGAGCTGAAAAGGGAAGTTCTCCCCAAGCATGAGAAGACATGAGGATTTAAAAGGAAGAGCAGCAAAGAGAAAGGAAACAACCATGGATTACAGTAAGGCACACATTACAGTATAGGTTTATGTTAAAAAATCTGAGGGTTTAATGGCACTTTAAGTACTTGCACCCTGTTGATCAGATGTGGCATTTAGGAACTTGGAAGTGGCTACTATTCCTTGCAAATAAGGATTTAAAAAAAAATGGACCAGCATCGAAAACCGACATACCACATTTTCCCTCTGAATTATAACTTTTACTTTTCTCTTTGGGAAATAATGTATCCTCAGTAGTAACTCCCCACATGCAATACGTAACCACAAAATGTTACAGTGGTCTCTAAGGATGGTTGTTATAAGAAAAATATGTAACATGTCTTTCCTGGCTTCCTTCTAAAAAAGCTAGCTGCCTGTCTTTTGTGCTGATCTCTAGCATCATTGCTTTCTAAGTCACTGCCATTAAACAGTATGCAGCAAGTGTCATAAATCCTGCTACGTATACTTATTATGGAGTAGTGACTACAGACTGTTGAAATCAAAGGACCAACATACCTTTTTCATGAGGTCAGCAATGACAGCCTACATGTTTTTCTTACATCATATTTCCTTTAATTGATCACTGCAGTATTGTTAGTGATTCACTAAGTTTTACTTGGAATATCTGCTTATTCCTAGTGTAACTGTTGGGAATAGGCATCCACTAATCATAAATCATTAATACATTCTGACTTTTGCAAACCCAAGTTAAGCTGGATATACACCAATCATTTTCCTCACTTTCAGCCACGCAAGCTGAATGGGAAAAAAACAAAGATTCCACCATCCACCCCAAGCATGAATGGGGGAATCCCCTCACTGGGTTATTGTATTCTGACAGCAGCAGGTGAGCCGCTGTTAGATTACCCAAAAAAAAATCAATTGGCAGCAGTCACTGTTTGGCTGAGAATTTTTGAACTGGCTTTCAATAGAAATTGCTTGAAAAATCAACTTCCCGTATAGGGATGTGCCGACAGGGCCAATCACTGCTCAGATTTTTACTTGCCTCCATCACTTAGTATTTGTGAACTCTATCAATGCATCTGGATATTGCTCATGAGACATGTGCTCATATAAGTGCCTCATTCTATCTGCCTGCTGAGTCTTTACAATTCAGGGGCTCAAAACATCACAGTAAAACTGAGGTAGAGGTGTTGTGGGGGTAAGTGGTGATTTGATAGAGATACACATTCTGATCTGTGTTTGCCTGCAGTACTAATATAACATAAGTGCAGCATTATGAAAGTCAAATTACAAAAACCCTTTCTCTTTCAGACGTGCTGCCCGTAACACATTCCTTCCACATCATTGGCTGCTTCCTGTTTACTCATCTTTCTGTCTCCCTCGTTTTGTGTTCATCTTTCCATTTCCTAAAGAGACAGCACATTGAAATTTGCTACTTTCCACTTCCAGCGCTGCACTACTTCAAACATTCTGTTTCCCAGCTTATCACAGAACTGACTGGAAACAGATGCATCCTGGGCACTTGCTCATCTGGTTTGCTGACTCTGGCCTCTCAGCCTAGCTGCACAGGACATCAAAATGTTAATTATGACTACAAAGATTATTGGGAATATTACGAAGATCAGCAAAATAACGTATGCTTATGCCTTGTCATGCAATGAAATATTTTTCTGCTATTTTGCTCTAAATTAAAAACATTCAAAGTGGAAAGATTAAGTCACACCTTGGTGTTCTATTGCTCAAAGCTAAGCATGTTAAAACGCTCAAGACAAGGAATCACATTCATTCCTGTGGCTCCTGTTCACACCTGAGCATTTTGTCGCAAGCAGAAAAACACCTGTCGCTGGAAAAAGTACATGAGCTACTTTTTGACAGATTGCAGCACTTTTTGGCCCCATAGACTTCAATGTTTAACTTTGCGCAACAAAACGCGCAAAAACGCTTGAAACATGCATATCCCATTGAAGTCTACAGCACCAAAAAATTATGTGGCTCATGTACTTTTTCCAGTGACTTGTGTTTTTCTGCTTGCGACAAAAGTTCAGGTATGAACAGGGGCCATGAAACATGCGCATTCCTTTGATTGACCAGTCAGTAATTTAAAGCAGAAATTAAAGAGACACAATTAATTAAGCTCTCTATTCATTATTACAGCCTTAATTTTTTTATTTTATTGATAGCACCTGAATTTGACTTGGCATCAACCTCTTGCATTTCCCTGCACAGCAAAACAGACTGGGCAAGAAGAAGCACAAGAAGTCGATCAGTTGTGTTGAGCTGCAAGGAGCATGCCGATAGGAGGAAGGTGAAGAGTGATAGACAGATGAACTCATCAGTCTGCTGCTTCTCCTTTTACTGTCCTGTAAAGGGTGGGTGAGGAAAAGAGACGTGTAAGTGTTACTGAACTGCTGCAGAGAAAAATCAGGTCTCCTCCCGTGCCCAAAAGGGCTGTGTTGTTTGAAGCTGTGTATATCTCACGACTGGATGGACCGTAAAACAGTCCTTATACAGTATATGTAGTTTATCTATGTACTTAGTGGTTTGCCTGAAGTTTAGACTCAATGTAGGACCCCAAGGAAAACTATTATTAACCCCCGCACTGCAAGGGTTAACTGCTCGTTTTGGTCTAGGAAGGAAAACAAAAATTAATACTCACCTGATCCTCAGTGCCGGCCAGTTATGACAGCACTCCCTCCAGCCATTCTATACACTGTGTATAGAATGTGATGATTTACGGGACCTTAGACCACTGCAGTGAAGGGGCTCCAGGGACTGGTCTAAGAGTAAGCTGGCTCTGAGGGTCAGGTGAATAGAACTTTCTTTTCCTCCCTAGACCAAAATGAGTAGTTAATCCTTGCAGTTTGGGGGTAGCCCTTCTAGAGGGGTTAATAATATTTTCCCCAGGAGTTCTTTAATTTGTTAGTAAAAATGTAATGAGTACATTTTAATGTGCACCATATAGAAATACAAGGAAGAAAAGTAAAATTATTTGAATGTTCAATGGGCACTGCAAATTAGGACTGCACTATCTATTGAGCATAAGTGTACTGTCTAGGCTAGATATGTTTAGTGTTTAGTGTTTAGTGATGGGGACAGATATGCATTTCTAGATTTTAATATAGATTCCTGCATAGCTTGTTAAGATCTTAAAGTGGGACTCGTGTTTGGGAAACTGTCTCCCTTTCATCCTGTTGGTGTGTTGTGTCACTGGGAGAGGAAGTCAAAGGAAATCTCACTAACAAGGACAGAGATAGCTGACCAAGGTCCTAACCTTTTGACTGGAATTCAATTTTAAACAATAAGCATTTACTAAATTATGATATATCGGCTATTATCCAGAAAAAATGCTGGTTCTAGCAGAGATCATATTGGGTAAAATTGTCCCCATTTTAACCAGTATAGCTTCTGTGTGTGTATGTTTTGTATCAGGAGAGAGATTGCATATCCACAGCAGATAAAGGTTTTGATTGTATTTATGGAAACAGGTGTTCGGGAAAAACACTATTACTATGTAAAGGTATCAACTAAGGTTAACATCGTCTATAGATCCAGGTACTATACAGAGGGAACAGAAGCTAGGAGGTGCACTACAAGGACTGTGACTGCTCTTACAGGGTCATAGATTACCTGGCTGACCTCTGCTTGTCCGAATCTATTCTCTGGTTGCTCTCATAGGACCTAATACTATTGATGCTACTATTTCAGAAGATACTGTCCTCTATTATTTATTATAAAGGCCAAAGAGATTGGAGCCTGATCATTATAGAAGTGTTGGTGTTGTTGGAGCTGAAAATTGGGATGGTAATTGGAAAAAAGGTAAGAGTACATGAAATTCTGGGGGTCATCGCTACATATTAACTAAGATTTACCAAAAGTGTATACAAGCATTCCCAAAGCAGTTACAAAGTTTTTCTTGCATCCTTAAAAGAACCTTTCAGCTCCTGTTTAGGAATATTAAACCCAGATCTCAATGGGAATGCCGACTATCACTTTAAACTGACTGTTAGCAGGCTTTTTTGGCTTTCATCACGCATCAGCATTTCTTAAAGATTGCTGAAAATCTGCTTACAGCTTGTTTAAATTGATAGTCACCACTCATTAAAATCTTTGTTTAAAAGCCCCAAACTTGAGCTGAAGGGTTCTTTAAAGGCTTTAGGAAAGTGGCCTAAAGCTTGCTGAAATTTTGCAAATGCCTTGTAAATGTTTGGTCTACACACTACTCTTTAGATGCTGAAGCCCATGTAACACTAGTGTAAGAAAGCAGATTAGAAGATGCATCTCAATTTTTGTAAAAGAAAGTAAAAAACATGGAACAGGGGTCCTACTGCAGATAACCACTAGTGCTGGTTTAGGCAGGTGGTTTTGTGATTGTCCTCCTTGGGGCACTGGTAGTAGCAATGGAGACTCTGATGCTTGACCTCCTGGACCAATAGATCTGGTGTTTATTTGGTTGGGTGAGCTGCTCTGCAACTGGCGCTCATTGCAAAGTTTATGGTGGATGCACTGTAGTTGGCTGGACTATAGGTACATCTGGTGCTTGTTTTGATAGGAACATGGTCCTGGTTGTTGTAACCTAACCAGCTTTCTGGCTTTGTCTTTTGTTACTTCATGTTCAGTTTTAGTGTCTACTGTTGTCACAGCTCCTATATTTCCTATTACTGTATGGCTTGCTATGGTGTTTGCTTCCTCTGGTCTGAAATCTTATGCCATACATTGCCATATTCCTTAGAGCTTAAAGTGCATGTAAAGGCAAAACTTTAACATTGAATGAATTGGAAATGGGTTAAAATCCCTGTCAAGTTTTATTGCTGTCTGTGCCCCTGATAGGGACAGAAAGAGATGTAAAAATAAACATTTTACAGTTGTCACTAGAACATAAATAGAGGGCAAATCCTCCAATGGGGCACCTTTTTCTTTTTGACAACTAAGTTTTTTCTTAATTCCTATTGTATTTCTGAAAAAGGAGAACAGGGGATATAATCTTTTTTGCTTTATCCAAAAGAGCCTCAATGAGAGAAGTATCCAGCTGTTACAGTTTAGGGATTGCGTCTGGGAAAACTGTGGAACATTGCCTGCTGGGATGAGCAACAATAAATAAACCAAACTTAAAAAATATACCAACTGAAACGTTGGCAAAACTGGTCTCTAACTTTGTCTGTGCTTCTGTGGCATACGTTTATTAAAGACATACAATCTACTTTTTGGAAAACATTCCCCTGTGATGCCCCTTAACTGCCACTAGCAACCAATCAGTAAATGGCTATCACCCTACTCTTTAAAAGCAATGCTTCCTAATTTCCTTTGTGATTGTGGATAGTGGTAGTGAGAAAATAGTTAGTGGTATTAAAGAGAGAAGGAAGACATTAGTATAGTTTTGGCAGTTGTCTCCTGCAGTGCTATGATTTGACAAATGGCATCCCTGCCACAAGGCATCACACACAGTATAAAGAATCCAGTTACCATACTAACATTACATTGGAATACAGTGTGCTCAGTCTGTTGCTTTATTGTGAAACAAATTGCAGCTGTATTTTTGGGGTGCATTTGGGTAGTTTATTTTATGATCTTCTTTTATCTGTTGTATTTTCATTTTTCTGTACTCTTTCTTTTCAATTTTTTGGGGGGTGGGGAGCAGACGTTTTAAAATTATTTATTTTTAGAAAATAATTTGAAAATAGAATAGGAATAGGCTGCTGTGCCTAGTGCTACCTTTGTTCACCCAGGTGGGTGTGGGATAACGATTTCACTTGTTAGACATAGCTATGAATTAGAGAAGGGTAGTGATGGCGCCTTATGGCCAGAATCTGTTGGTAGTGGGGTATCAGCCAGGGTTCCTGCCCACCCAGAGGGCAGAAGAGTAAGGATGTGGCAGTGGAGTCTCAAGGGCCTGCTGTGAGCCACATGATAGACGTCGTTCCATCTGTGGCTGCCTACATGGATATGGGCATCTGAATCTGGGAATAAAGAGGAGAGGGACAGAACATGGATCCCACCACCTAAGGACCTGAGCAGTTCAGGGGGAGGAGTTATATGGGGTGCAAGGAAGCGAGTACATTTCTGCTGCTGCTGTAATGTATCATTCTTCCTGGATGCTGCAAATTTGCAAGTGCATGACGGAATAAATGTCAGTTAAAGTACCGCAGCGCTGAATACTGAAAAATGGCCTGGATGGGAAGGGGGTTTAACACCGCGGATGTCAACTGGTTAATATATTGAAATTAGTCTGGGCATTCTGCTGCTGCTGTTGCCTATTGATGTCCTGTTTTTGTACTGGAAAATATCCATAAAATGGTACTGTTATTTTGAACCATAAGGGGCCTGGTCATCCTCCTTGGGCAGTCATCTGCTGATCTTTGGTCTTCATGCTGATCTTTGGTCTTCTATCTATAGACGTTTACAGTTTTGCAACAAGTGGGAGTTGGTCATTTGCAGTAGCTGCCTGACGCCCTTCTATCTGCTTATTTAAATTTATATATAAAATGTTGTCATTATGGGGCTATGTGGAACTGCTGCTGCCATTCTTTCTGCATTCTTGATCTATTAATTTTTTGTATAGCTGTAGCAGTGGGGAAATGTTCATGTATTGTTGCTGCTATTGTCTTCTGACATTCACTGCATACTGAAAATTATTTAGAAAATTCACTAATATTTAACCCCTTCGTGACTGACGACGTACAGCATCGGGGCTGTTTAAACAGACTCCCGGCGGCTATTGCAACAGAAGCTTGCTTGACTTACCTGTCGCCAGATCGCTTCTGTGTCCCAAAGAAGGGGCCGCCCCCCCCCGCTGTGCTGCCCGTTAAAAAAAAAAACAGTTTTTTAAATTAAAATGAAATAAAATAAATCTAATAATAATAATACAAAATTTTTAAAGTCCCCCGCGAGCACGCGCGTCGACATGTAAACACGCGTCGGGTGCGCCTACGTATGAAAACGACGAACACGCTACACATGTTGGGTATCGCCGCGCACGCCGGAGTGAGAGCAATAATTCTAGGGCCAGTATTTTGGGGTATCTCTAAATTAATGACCTGTGGGGGCTTTTAAAGTGTCTTCTATGGACTTTTTGGGGTACTGCAGTTATTCGCCGTTTCACGGACGCACGGAATTTGCAAACTGGGCATGTTGGGTATCGTTTTACTCGTCGTAACCTCATCTTTTATATTCATTAAAAAAATGGGTATTTTATTGTGTTCTGGGGCATTTAATTAAATTTGTCACTAAATGTTGGGGTTTAATAAGGAGTTGCGCTAATATTGCGCAACATAAAAATTTGCAACTACCACCATTTTATTCTATAGGGTCTTGGCATTCAGAAAATATATAATGTTTGGGGGTTTTAAGTAATTTTCAGGCCTAAAATGTGGAATATAACATGGGTGCAAAAAATGGAAAAAAGGCCTCAGTCATGAAGGGGTTAAAGTGATATTAAAATATAATGGTTTTTAAGCTGTTTCAAATGCTGATTAAATCTTTCACAATGGATGCTGTTCCTTGATGTTTAAAACTTTTACAGGGTTATTCACAAAAGGGTGAAGAGTTTGGAGAAGGAAGAAGAAGTGAACAATTTAGGCCAAAATAGCTGATTTGGAAAAATACTCCAATTCAGCTCACTTTCCAGTTCAGCTATGTTGTCCTAGATTGTTCGCTTCTCCTGCCTTCTCCAAACTCTTCACCCTTTTGTGAATAACCCCTTTAGTTTCCTGCAGAATCAGCTGGTCCCCTGAGCACTGGCCATGATATCCTGTTTTAGGGAGGCTCCTTTTCCTTGTCGGGTCCTATGGAGTCACCCTTATGTGTGCTAGTAAGCTGTGTGCGTCTCCACAAACACACAGGTACAGCAAGTCACTCTACTGCTCCTCAGTCCTCTCTTCTCCTAGCTTGTAGATGTACGGCTGCTGGAGACTGCTCTGTCCCTTGTGATCTTGTACTGAACATGAAGTTCAGGGAAGCCGAGTTGAGAGATTTGGAGTCAGCTGCTCAGAAACATGATGGCTGTAAATGTTTGGGCAAAAATATAAAGAAATATTTTGCTGGGTATATTTATTTGGTCTGGATTCATTTGAGAGTTTAACTACTTTAAATTAGGGGGGTCTTATGTAAGTGTTGTGACCGATTGCATTCCTGTCTGCTTGTGGAACTTAAGTCTCTCAGCCTGCTGCCAGTCGTCTACATATTTTATTCAGTGAACACTATGAGGCCTGGGATGGTGCTGCTGGTTGTGCCAATGCCTCTTTCTGCTGCCACTCATCACATAGTTCTGTCTGGTGATTCTGAAACTGTGGCACTTTTTCAAGAGGACAGTGTGCATGACACCTGGACTGGCCATTATCTGTTCAGATAGGACTCCATGCAACTTTTTGGCTAACATCCTGGAACCTCTGGTTTTCTAAATCTGGCACCATGAGTGCCGACTTGAAATCCACATACCACATATCAATGTCCATTGTGTGGTCAGTTAACAGTTTAGTTTCACTGCAGCCAAAATGCGGGGCTCTTGTAGCTTGGAAATACTAGTTACAATACCCCATGATGAAAAAAGAAAATATTTCCCCTGTCACAAAATATTACAGCAAAACATCTCTACTGAAATAAAGCTCTGATGAATTATATTCTTTTATCTAAATCAGAGATGTTTCTGTTGTGTAGTTTTCCAGATGACAGAATGCTACAGGAATTTCATATAAAGGTTTCCACATCTTTATAGTAAATATCCGCAGCATGTTTTGTGTACACATGGACACATAGATGAATCTGTACATGAAAGTGGCATTCTTGTTATATTTATAATCATTAGGAAAACGTCTGTAAACCCATAAACATCCAGTTACACCCGGCTACACCCAGGTCCGTAAAGACCAACGGATCTGAGATCCGTTTCGCCAAACCTGATCATGCCAAAATCCTTTTTTTCCTCCATCGCAAGATGTGCACAGATCCCCTCCAGATCGGACCGTGTGAAAGGGGCCTTATTTGTTGCTCCTGTATATAAGTCAAAATAGGGGCTGTCATTCAAGGTCACACATGTGTTTCACATGTGATCAGACAGTGAGAAAGGGGCCTTAAGGTGCCCATACACTGTTCGAATTGGCCACAATTTGCAGTGTGTGCTGCCGTCAGCGCCCTTTCGATCGGCATCCCTCAATCAGCTGATCAAAGGATCGAAGTTTGGAAAATCTTTGATCGATCAGAGCCGGCAGCAGATGAGCTGCCGGCTCTGGTAGGGTATTCTGACAGCTGCAGGCAGCTGCTATATGTAAACAACGGGGATTCCTTGATCGACGCACTGTGTTGATGAAGGAACCGGATCTATTTTTTCCGTTTAGCCCGTGAGTTGAACTTTAGCCTAAGTCAAGTCTAAATCTGTTAGTCCATATAAAAATATATTATAACATAACATAATATAACATAACATAATATAATATTATAATTATATTATAATATTATATACATATAGCATTATATAAAAGACTGTTTTCAGATATTTTCAGAATTCAAACATATAAACTCTTAGTACTCATTTTAAACGAGCTGTATTTCATTACCAGATATTAAAGTCTTTTTGATTGCATTCCTTTGTTTGATGTAACATTGGTAAATAGAAAAAATGGAAAAAAATATTAGTCAATAATAAAACCTGAAAATGTAAGGGCACTTTAATAGGAATAAACTGGCTTTTAATGTATGCTAATGTGCTGGGCTGTGGTGACAATAAGCACAAAATTACAGAGTGGCTTTCTAGCTGCTAATTATCCCCCATCTTTGTTGTTCGTGAAGATGGACACACAATTATACTCTCTTGCTGTATATTAATACAGATTCTTGACATCTTCAGCAGACCCAGAGCTGTCATCGAGCTTTTTGTCTACTTTAATTGAAAATTAATGGTTACTGTGTTGCCACGGAAACGGTGGCAATGGACGCCAATGGCGTTTTTATTTCAAACAGAGGCTGGTGGCATTGTTTGTCCTGGATGACCTTGAAACTTAAATGAAAAGTTAAAAAAGGGAAGATGCTTGATGGGAAGTACAATCAATTTAATGTTATTAAAAATTCAAGAAAGCAATGGTATTTGACAGCAATGTATGTTTTTATATCCATGTCCATTTATAACTGTGCCCAAAAAACTGTGCCATTAGTAAATGGACCCAGAAGTCGCTAAACAGGGGTTGTTTTATAGCATTCTGGTAATATTAATAGTGTGTGTGTATGTATATATGTTTTTTCACTCTGTTGCATTCTTGCTACTACTACCTTAGCCATATTTACCTGCTGAAATCAGTGGGGCCAAACTGAGCAACAAATACCAGATTCAAACTGCTCAGTTTGAATGCAACAGAAAAAGCATTAAAAGAGCTGTCACCCACTTTTATTCTTGTAACTAGATGTGCACCTCACTGTACAGTTTTATTCCTCTAACTGGATATGCACCTCACTGTGCCGTTTTATTCCTCTAACTGGTTATGCACCTTATGGTACAGTTTTATTTCTGTAACTGTATATGCCCCTCACTGTACAGTTTTATTTCTGTAACTGGATATGCCCCTCACTGTACAGTTTTATTTCTGTAACTGGATATGCACCTCACTGCACAGTTTTATTTCTGTAACAGGATATGCACCTCACTGCACAGCTTAACTGGATATGCACCTCACTATACTGTTTTATTCCAGTAACTGGATATGCACCTCACTGTACAGTTTTATTTCTGTAACTATATATGCACCTCACTGTACAGTTTTATTCCTGTAACTGGATATGCACCTCACTGTACCATTTTATTTCTGTAACGGTATATGCACCTCACTGTACCATTTTATTCCTGTAACTGGATATGCACCTCACTGAACAGTTTTATTCCTGTAACTGGATATGCATCTCACTGAACAGTTTTATTCCTGTAACTGGATATGCATCTCACTGAACAGTTTTATTCCTGTAACTGGATATGCATCTCACTGAACAGTTTTATTCCTGTAACTGGATATGCACCTCATGGTGATTTTCCCATATCCACTACATGAGAGAAAGCATGTATTTACAATAAAGAGTAAAGTTCACAAATCAGATGCTGAGCGTTCCCTCTGCATATGTCCATTACATAAAAATATTGGCTTATACCGTAATAAATAATACAGTGTGCTGTCTAAGCCCTTTAGGTAACATCTCTTTTTATGCATCAGACAAGATTTCCTAATCAAGCTAATATGTTCCCACAAAGCTAAAATATACAAGTGAATACATTAAGGAACAGAGAACACAAGGATGCCATCATTCTGTTTGCATCCCTGGACCAGCCCTAATCCCATCTTCCAGCCCTGACAGGTTCCTGTTCCTGCACTGACTTTGCTGCAGGCATCTTCTGTGCTTAGCGCTCTCGGATCTGTCTTCTCTTGGGATGACTGAAGAAGACTCTGAGATTTCTATGTTACTGGATCATTCACTTTGTGCCCTGGAGCATATTGCAGGAACCCTGGGGAAAAAAAGAGAGCCGCACTCTGACAGGGCTAGGAGAGCAAACCAAAAATGCAAACTCTAACTGTAGGATGTTATAGCACAGGACTAATTAAGACTAGCATGCTCAGTGTCCTGATTTGATTCCGTTGCCTTCACATGGACCATTTTCTCCCTTTGCTGGGCAATGTATATTTGTTTGATTTGGATTCATTATTAAAAAAAAGATCAAGCATTTAATACTACTTTAAAACAAGAAACGATAAGAGCATATTTATAAAGAAGTAATTGTGACATTCACCAAACATTCACTGGTGCTGAATTATTCACTGTAGATGAAACATTCACTAGGAAGATTCACCTGCAGTCAGGGCCGGTGCAAGGATTTTTTGCTGTTCAGTCTATTCTTATAGATGCCGAACAGCAGTGAGTGAATAGCCGAATGCCGCTGAGCGGCATTTGGTTCGGCTGTTCTGCTCAGTCTCTCTGTGGGAACGAGCAGAACAATAGTTAAAAAAGTAGAAAAATAAAAATAGAAAACGATTGCACGGAGCTAGCAATGACAGCTAGCTCCGCCCAACTGTTTTCTATTGGCCCGTGGTTCTGCTCCCTTCAAAAAAGAGAAAAAAAAAATTGGGCCATAGGAATGCATTGCTAGATTCCTATTGGCTATTGCAAATTGAAAAATTTGGTAACATTTGTTAAGGACAAGGGCATAGTTAATGACAATCGGCATGGGTTCAGGAAAGACCGTTCCTGCCTGACTAAATTGCTAACTTTTTATGAGGGGGTAAGCAGAGATATGGATGGAGGGAAGCCGGTAGATGTGGTATACCTGGATTTCTCAAAGGCATTTGATACGGTACCACACAAGCGCTTACTTCACAAGCTGAGGGCTATGGGCATAGATGAGGTGGTGTGTACGTGGATAGAGAACTGGCTACGGGAACGTGTCCAGAGAGTATCTGTAAATGGCACCTTTTCGGACTGGGCTAGTGTAATGAGCGGTGTGCCTCAAGGATCTGTGCTGGGTCCGATACTGTTCAACCTATTCATTAATGACATCGGGGAGGGAATAAATAGCCATGTTTCCGTGTTTGCAGACGATACAAAAATAGGGAGGGTACTAGAAACGGATCGTGACACTATAACATTACAGGAGGACCTGGATAAAATAGGGGAGTGGGCATTAATGTGGCAGATGAGGTTTAATGTCGATAAATGCAAAGTAATGTACTTTGGACATAAAAATAAACAAATAGGCTATACAATCATGGGTATGCCGCTAGGGAAGTCAGAAATAGAAAAAGATTTGGGGGTCATTGTAGACCACAAACTGAATGGTAGCTTGCAGTGCCAAGCTGCGGTAAACAAAGCTAGCAGGGTCTTGTCCTGTATTAAGAAGGGGATGTATTGCAGGGACAAGTCTATAATTGTGCCTCTATATAGATCGTTGGTTCGGCCACATCTGGAGTACGCTGTCCAGTTTTGGTCGTCGGTACTGAGAAGGGATGTCCTTGAACTGGAGAGAGTCCAGCGGAGGGCAACAAAACTAATTAGGGGAATGGAGGACCAGAGCTATGAGACAAGGCTTCTGACCTTAAACATGTTTACGCTGGAATTAAGGAGATTAAGGGGGGATATGATTTTCATGTACAAGATGTTCAATGGTGACAGCAACATTGGCAACAAACTGTTTGAGATTAACTCCATTACAAAGACTAGAGGCCACCACCTAAAGTTGGTGGAGAAAAAATTCCAGCACAAGGGGCGAAGAGGGTTCTTTACAGTAAGAGCGGTTAAGGTCTGGAACTCACTGCCATCGGCAGTGATTTCAGCCAAGAGTGTAGATTTGTTCAAGAAACGTTTGGACAATTTCTTGAGGGACCGTAATATCCAGGGATACCAGTATCCCTAAGAATGAGATGATGCGTGGACCTATATGGGTTGGACTTGATGGACGTATGTCTTTATTCAACCCCAAATACTATGTAACTATGTAACTATGCATTCCTATGGTGAAATTTGTTTTTTTTTTAAATTCTGACACGGCTCAGTGTCAGCATAAAAAAAGAAAAAGAAAAAGCAGTGTTTCTCTCCTGGGCGGCCGGGAGCGGGAGACTCCTGGAGCACCCGGTAGAGTTAGGCTGTCTGGAGATCAGTGTCCCTGGTTAGCTGGTAACCAGGGACGCTGATCTCTCTGCAAGTCAGGCTGTCGGCCGGCCAATGGCCGGCCGCTCAGCCAGCTTCGGCTTTCAGCACGGCTCAGCCGAGCCGAGGCATATGCCTTTGGCTCGACTGAGCCGCTCGGCCAAGTTTTGGAGCTGTAGGGCTATAGTTAATAGCCCGTACAGCAGCCCTTCGGTTCTACTGAACCGAAGGGGTCCTGGGGCCGAAGCTAGCCGAAGGATCGGCCGAAGCAACGCCTAGATCCTTCGGCTGCTTCGTGAATAGACACCTTAGTTTCGTTTTTGGGCGTCACAGCGGGGGGCGGAGCCGGCGGGAAATTCAAAAATGAAAACATGACCTTTACACAGAATACACACAATACAAAGTAATCTGCTATGATTACACTTATGTATACAACTATTTCACTTAAATGTTGTCCCTAGAGCTTTGTCCAGTGCCCTACCTGCACTTTTACTGTTCTTTCTGCCTGGAAACTTGTGCATCTAAAAAGCGTCCCTTTAGGTCAAAAGCGGTTTCAGTGTCTGATGACGAATTTCCCAACGAATCGCTATCACTCAATTCTGCAAGTGATTCTAATTTACTATCGCTGTTTTCTACCTGGTCTAAAACCGCTTTTGACCTAAAACAGCGAGGATTCCGCGACCGAGCTCAGTGATGTGCGAACTTGGTAGTCTATTGACTGTGGTACGGATCAGGCAGCTCCCCCAGAATTCTCATTTACTGGACTATTTTTTTAATTATTATATTATAATAGTTTAATTTTGTGTTTCAAACTTTATCATACCTGGGATGTCTACTGGACTCTTGTTTGGACAGATTTAGGTGTGTTATTCCTAAGATTTACTAAGAATTACGGGCCTACAATATAAAACCTCAAATTTACATGAAAAACAATGTACCACTTTGGGATGCTAAAATCCTGAATAATCATACCGCCAGGGAGGTTAATACATGTTGGTACCTCGGTACGGGCATGGATGGGAGTAGAGATCCACCGATACCATTTTTTCTAGACCGAGTACATCAACTATAGAGGACTACAAATACAGTTCCCACTCTCCCTCTGTTCCCACATCTCCCCTCTATGAAAGCGGTGTGTGGGCAGAGACAGCCGGCATAGTCACAGGAGGCTGAGCTCTCCTCCTCACACCGCTCGCTCAGCCTCCTGTGACAGCGTATCACGTTAAAGAGGACCTATCACCACCAAGATGCTATCACATAGGGGGCTTGTAAATCTCTCTATGTGATAGCAATTGAGGTAAAAAGAAAAAAAAAGTATTAAATAAAATAAGTGTAAAACTAATAATAATAACACATTTTTGAAAGTCACCTGCGCCGCGAGCATGCGCGTATTCATGTAAACACGCTTGGGGTGCCTACATACAAAAATTATGATTGTGCTACACATATTGAGTATCGCCACACACGCCAGAATGGGAGCGTTAATTCTAGAGCCAATATTTCTGCGTATCTCTAAACCGATGACCTGTAGGGGTTTTTAAAGAGTCATCTTTGGACTTTTTTAGGTACTGAATTTTGTCACTGTTTCACAGACGCACACAACTTTTAACCTTAGCATGTTGGGTATCTATTTACTCGTTGTAACCTTGTCTTTTATATTTTACAAGAGGGGCACTAAATTGAACTTACGTGCATTTTTTACTACATTTTGGGTTAGATAAAGAGTTGCGCTAACATCGTGCAACATAAAAATTTGCAACTGCCACCATTTTATTTTGCAGGGTCTTGGCTTTCACAAAATATATAATGTGTGGGGGTTTAAAGTAATTTTCATAAAATGTAGATTATATCATGTGTGCAAAAAACTAAGAAAAGGCCTTGGCAGCGAAAGGGTCCTTAAGTGGTTAGAATAATTTAACTGGGTTATTCACAAAAGGGTGAAGAGTTTGGAGAAGACAGGAGAAGTGAACAATCTAGGCCAACATAGCTAAACTGGAAAGTGAACTGAATTGGAGAATTTTTCCAAATCAGCTCAATTTAATTTACTTTGGGTGATGTCACTCCTGCACTGCTCACTGTTCTCCTTGCTGAAAGGTCTGACATAAGGAAGGGAAACCCTGCCTTGCACATAGCAACTCCAATATTTTGGTGGCTTTTTCAGTCAGAGAAATAGTTTTCATTCAATAATTTCAGTCAACTGTATTGCTGATTTCTTTTTTTATTTAAAGCTGGCTGGTGTCTGTCCTGCTTAAAAAGCAGCTTAGTGAAAGTGCTTAATTTGAACTCCGGCCAAAAACAATATTTGGACATATGCATTGTAAAAATAAATTTGCTAACTAATGAAGTGTGTGCCCTGTGTGTAGACTGCAGAATTCTGTAAAACTCTTACTTTCATTGACCCTATACAGTATAGTAAGCGCCAGACTTACACTTATAGCTAGAGTACAGATGGTAGTGGGTCATTTTATGCTCGACCATTGAGAATAAACCTTGCATTCTTTTCAAAGAATGCAAAGCATTTTGTGATTGGAGGAGGGAAGATGTTCATCTGCACCTCTTCCATTCACAGATTTGTTTCAGTGAAATAAATACACTCTTATTTTCATACTTCATATTTGGTCAATTAACCCAGCGAGTATTCCTGGCCCTATTAGTTTATATTCAGCTGTGGACCAGGTTTGTGTCAGTGCTTGCTAGAACGCCAGTGGTCACCAGCATCCTAACAACCAACAAAATGCCTTGTCGCAAACTTGAACCAGACTGCTGAGCAATTGCTTAAAGAGTGTTCGTTCATCCGCATAAATAAATTAGTTTTTTACATATCATTTGAACTATACCTTATAGACCAGGGGTAAGCAACTTCGGCACTCCAGCTGTTGTAAAACTACAAATCCCATCATGGCTTTGCCTCTGGGAGTCATGCCTGGGGCTGTTTATCTTGCAAGAACTCATGGGGGTTGTAGTTCAACCGCTGGTGTGCCAAGATTGCCGATCCCTGTTGTAGACTTATAAAGAAGCATAAACTTTTGATCTGCAATCAAAATGGGAAAGCAGAAGAAAAGTTTAAGCTGATATTTTTTGCTCCTGAATTAATTTGCCATGATATTGGTTAACTGCACTATAGTTCGAATGTTAGAGAATGTTTCATTCACCCTGCGAAAGACAACTTACATTTTAGAAAATAACCTTTCACATGTATTAACATTACAGGTATTATGCTGATACATTTGCACAGCAATAATATTTTTAAAATAAATAGACCCCTTTCAAAGAGCATTCACCCAGCTGTAAGCTGGGGGGAAGAATAATGAATCAGTACCCAAGAGAACTCCTTGTCGACATCCAAAGCTGGTGGCTTTGTCTTGTAGGGAACCTATAAAAAAAATAACATAAAAATAAATTAAATACCTAAAAAAAATTAAATGGAGTGCTTTGGAACACACTTCCAATTCACCCATTTTGGGCAGAAATTTGTGGTGAAATGCTGCACACTTTGCCTGTTTCAACAGTAAGTGTTGTGGGAAGGCAGCCAGCTTTTTCACATTAGGTGTTCCCCCTTAACCAATGCCTACAGGGCGGTGGGTTCAGGTTGAGGCCCGCTTGCCCCACTACCTCAAAGTGTGCTCCCTCTTGGTTGCTGGCATAGATCCTTGCCCGATTTTCCCTTTAGATCAGGTTGGGTTGAAATGTCCCCATTTAGGCGGCCCCAAATTTACCCCTCCTCACCGCAAGCATTACAACCAAACCCTCCTCCTCCCCGCTAGCCCCAACACTCCTCCTTGTACTCCTCCTCTGCTTCCTGCTGTCTCACAGGCAGCAAGATGGAGGCAGTAGGCAATAGATCCTTCTGGCCCTGACACAAGTTCTCTTTTTCTTTCTGCTGCTGTGCCTTCATTTTCCAGTCTATTACACCATGCAGTGTGTGTGCTGCAGCAGTTACAACAGAGGGATCACATTGTTAATCACTGCCTCATTGCAGTTCACCATACTGGACGCTACTTCAAATGGTGACAAGATGTTGCATCCTGAATGAAAAGCCAATGATGGAGTGCAAAGAGCCCCATCTGCCCAGAGCCTGCCCAGAGTGGCAAAAGAGGCGGCTGCTAGGGACTCCTCACCATTTTTTTAACTTTTAAGACAATCAAACTGTTGTTCTACGGGTCATTTTGTATGAAGTTACAGGTTTCTGATTTTTTTAAGAGTACAATGCCTTATAGCTTTTAGGTCTGTTATGCAAATATGAAAATAAGTGTCAGCATAATACAAGTTGGGGCAGTTTCCAAACCTGGCAGTTCCCAAACCAAAATAGCAAATAAATAAATGTATAAATACATTGCAATGTCTCATAGCATTCTGCTAAAAGATAGAATGTGGACTTTATTATTGTTTATACCCTATGAAATAATATAACCAATTCATTACAATAAACAGAGTAATATTAAAACTTTCTTTATGCTGATTTAATATTCTTAAATAAAACCAGTTAATACTGCAAATTCGCATAACATTCCCTGTTTGAAAGTTATTTGTATTTGTATATTTAAAGTGACATTAAACCCTCGATTTTTTAACATAAACCAATACTGTAATGTGTGCCTTACTGTAATCCATGGTTGTTTCCCTTCTCTTTGCTGCTCTTCCTTTTAAATCTGTATCTGTTCTCATGCTCTGCAGAACTTCTGTTTTGCAGCAGACTGCCTTGTCTCAGGAATGGATACACGGTGTCTGTGTATAGGTTTGTATAGGCTTGTAACCTGAGCCAGCACTACAGGAAGAGGCCCTGAGCTGAAAAGGGAAGTTCTCCCCAAGCATGAGAAGACATGAGGATTTAAAAGGAAGAGCAGCAAAGAGAAGGGAAACAACCATGGATTACAGTAAGGCACACATTACAGTATTGGTTTATGTTAAAAAATCGGGGGTTTAATGTCACTTTAATGCACTTTTGCACATTTTGGAGTATTGTTCTTACAAGCCGTAACAGTGTGTTTGCTAGGGAATTAACCTTTTATTGCTTGTGAGGAATTTGTGCTCCCTCTTGGTTGCTGGCATAGATCCTTGTCTGATTTTCCCTTTGGATCAGGTTGCCAACTTATGATTCCTGCTATCCACATGAAGTTCCTAATCTCATTTCTCACCCCTCGCTTCACTACATCTTCCCTCTGGGACTTGTCAGGACTTGTCTTAGGGCACTCAATTACCCGACGTTGTTTATTAGTATAGGACCATCACCTGTAGATGGACATTTTCCTGTGCATTCACTGGTTTGTTATCCTGACCTGAACATAGGGAAAATTTACCTCTGCACCATGATCAGACCTACCCCAAGCCATAGTGGACAAAACTTTTAAACAGTTAGTCCTGAAACACTCTAGTATACTGCCTTTCACCGAGTAGATTGAACCCCAGTTATATATGGTACTTCACTAAATTTATTCAACCACCGAAGGACCAGCTTCACGGCTCAGAGAACACCCATGCCAGGGTCTCCACTATCCCTTCGTATGCATTATTTGCTTACACAGTTTCCTTTATTTTACACATCTTACAATATTGATAATATGCAGCCTAATTGTTCTTTGTTTTCACTGTTACTGTTTTTATCACTGTTTTTGATATACATGTTATATTGCCACTTTCTCTGTTTAACTGGGCTTGTGCTTTTCAACACCTGGCCATACAGACTTTTTACTGTCTTCCCCTTGCCCTCTCTCTCTATTTTCTCACCCCCTACAAGACAGAAAGGCCTCCCTTCACCTACTCCCCTTACTCCTGCATGATCAACACCATGGTACAATCTAATATAGCTACATTCAATGTAAGAGGCCTTAATCTTTCTGAGAAAAATGTATCAATTCCATGAACAGAAACTCACTTCTTCGGGAAACACTTTCAAACAGGTAAGATTCCAGAACTCAGAAACAGAATCTACACAGCCCCATTCCACTAAACAAATCTAAAAGAGTGGTCGTGGTGATGATGCACAAAGACCCCCCATACAAATTTTAGACTCTTATATACTAGAAAGGGTATTATTCATTGCATTAAGTAGTATTAAACTCTATTTTTTTTTTAAATAATGAATGCAGATCAAACAAATATACATTGCCCTTCAAAATATTTTTTTAACTTTTTTTGCCCAAGGACTTACAGTCATTATATTTCCAAACAGCTGGCTCTAACACTCTCAGCTCGGATTCCCTGGTCTTCCTGTCAAGTACAAGATCACAAGGAACAGCACAGTCTCTGGCAGCTATCCATCTGGTAGCTTGGACAAGGAAGGAGGGAGGAAGGGAGGAGTGGGGAGCAGGGGAGTGGCTTGCCTTGCCATGCCTGTGTGTTTGTGGAGATACACACAGCTTAATAGTACTCACAAGGATGGCTCCATACGACCCTGCAAGGAAAAGAAGCCACCCTAAAACAGGGCCAGTGCTTAGGGGACCAGCTGATTTTGCAGGAAACTAAAACTGTTATACATCACGAAGCAGAATCAATTTTTCAGTGATTTAATCATTTGGAAAAGCATAAAAACATTTTGGCTTTAATTTAAGATAATTATATATTGACTTTTAAATTCTGTGTCTTTTTCATGGTATTTTCTCTCACCAACATAACTGTACACTCCTAAACAGGGCCGGGCGGCATACTGTCTTAGACCCCATTCACACTGAGCGACATGCAAATCGCGCGACTTTGAGCGACATTGAGCGACAAGCGACATTGAGCGACATTGAGCGACGTGTCGCGCAACATCGCGCGACATCTTCCTATTGGGCTGTATGCAATCAGGAGCAATATCGCTCAAAATCGCTCTAAAAAAGGGTCATGTAGAAGCGACAAGTTACCAGCGACGAGCTACAAGCGATATTGAGCGATATTGAGCGACATTGAGCGACGAGATGTGAACAGCTACATTGAAATGTATTGGTGAAGCTACATAGAGCGATATAGTGCGGAAATATGAGCGATATCGCTGCAAAAATCGCGCGATAAATCGCTCAATGTGAACGGGGCCTTAGAATCCTCAAGCAATTTGATGACTTTGTGCCAGGGGAAACCATTGTGGCTGGAGACCTTAACTTGAACACAACATTTAGACTATCGCTCTCTCTCAAGCGTTCGTAGACAAACCTAAATCCAAGGTGCACAAGTAGAAATTATTAGACTGTTGAAAAATCCTAATCCTCCTGACATAAAGTGTATCTTCACTTTTGCAGTCAAATTTGAGAAAAATCCTCTATATGTTCATTATGTGTTCCTATTCACCCAACATGCTGAAAAATAACTTAAAACAAGAATTCATACCTTTTTGGATGTTTTGATAAATCAGGCAAGATGGGTGATTCCAGATTTTTCTTAGTCCTTTCACAGTGGTCTGTCCTTACAGAAAGACTTGGGACTGAAATTTGGGGATTTTAAGCTTAATTGATATACAATGGGCAAGCCAACTTAGACCCTTCAACCCTCACAGCCCTTCCTAACATTTCAGAGAAATAGAAGCTAGAAGAAATGTTAACCCTTATAATCCTAATCCATGTAAAACAAAAAATGTCCTCTGTGCAAAATCAAGCACAGACCTTAACATAAAAAGAGTGGTGCAGATTAAACTTCTATTCCATTAACTCTAGAAACTGGAATCTTCCATTGTATATAGATGACTTTGTGCTATATACATCCACACCAGTCCCAACCATTCCTACAGGAATTCTCTAAATCTAGAGCTTTGAGCAGCTTTAAAGTAAACAAATCAGATTGCCTTAACATCTCCTTAACCCGTCACCCTTTTTACACAATCAAAAACTATTTTAGATTGCAATCCAAAGCAATTCAAGATTTTGGGAATCATATACTTTAGAAGGAGCTTCACGGAAAAGTGCACTAAAGCATCTTCACTAACCCATAATTTCTCCAAATATAAAAACTACCAGGAAAAGAACTACAAAATTTGTTTTAAATAAAGAAGGTATTGACAGCATGCTGTGCAATGCAATTCATGGCCATTATTGGCTATACTAAAATCACAATCATGTCTATACTTCCATAATCCAAATATGATATTCCTAGACATTGCCTGACCACAGCAATGATATCCTTATGCTGTAGGTCTACTGAGAAACTATCCCTGTCATATTGGACCTCCATTTTGAATGATATCATGCACAAGGAGCGTTTAATAGCCAATGTTATTGATCTGTATGGAACGCTACCTACAAACATGGTCAAGCTGATTTAAATATCACAGCACAAGTGCATCCTTGCTGATTTCTTAATAGTCATTAAGATATGCTCATCTCTTCCCTCGAATACGCACATCACTGCTCAGCTACCACAACTTACAAAATATCCCCCTCCCATATGTCCCCCCCATAACTCTCTTACCCTCATGTGGCCTCTTTCTTCTCCCCTTAATTCAATTAGCTCCTACCACAACCCACCACCATTGAACCCTGACACGAGACAGTGCCTTCTCTGTCATTGAATCTTTACTCCCTCTCATTTTTTTGTGAATAGAAATGACAAGACAATATTCTTTAAATAAAATGCCTTTATTCTGCATATTTCAACATGGTCCATGACTTTGTACACAGTACTTGTACAATTTTACGAACTGAATACATAAATGTAATATTCCTCCTTTATGAAGGCTATAAAAAAACCAAGAATAAAATAGTATTTATATGTTTATACCTTTGATTTTAACATTACATTTTATATTTACATAGTTACATAGTTGTTACAGTTGAATAAAGACACAGGTCCATCGAGTTCAACCTTTGGGTTTTGTGTCCGTGTGTCTGTGTGTGTTACTAAGATTACCTGTAACCCTGTATATGTTGTGCACTGAGAAAAGTATCTAGATAGTTCTTGAATGATTCCATACTCTCAGCTGATACCACTGTCTGTGGAAGGGAGTTCCACAATGTTACAGCTGTTTAAGATTAAACCTTTTCTCTTCCATTTTCAGATGGTGGCCTCTTGAATTCTTGACTGAACTAACAATAAACGGTTTATTACTGATTATCCCATCACCATTAAACAATTTGTACATTAATATCATGTCCCCTCTGTCTCCTCTTTTCAAGAGTGAACAAGTTAATCGCTTGCAGTCTTTCCTCATAGTTTAGGTCCCCTAACCCCGTTATTAGCTCTGTTGCCCTTCTCTGGACTCTCTCCAGCTCAAGGACATTCCTTGTGTTGATTGGTGACCAAAACTGAACCGCATACTCAAGATGTGGCCGGACCAGTGTTTTGTACAGGGGCAGAATTATGGATTTGTCTTTACAGTACATTCTCTTTTTTATACATGAAAGTACCCTGCTCACCTTATTTGCTGCTGCCTGGCTTTGCATGCTGTTACTAACAACAGCAACATTCCACTAGGACTCCCAAATCTTTTTCCACATCTGATTCCCCCAGTGGAAACCCCAATAATGAGTATACCAAAATGCAGAACCTTACATTTCTCAATATTAAACCTCATCTGCCATGTAGATGCCCACCCTCCTATTTTATTCAAATCTTCCTGTAATATTTCTGTGACGGACTGAACCGTCACTGGGGCTGCTGGAAGGGCTAGCCTCCTTCCTAGAGACTATGGACCAATCCCTATTTGCCCTGTTTCAAGTCCTCATTTGCATGGCCGAGAGGACCTAGGTGAGGACTGGAGGATAGTTTGCAGTTGACCAATAGGAAGGTGGTCGGTTGGGCCACCTTTAAACTGTTGTTTTATATAAGTGTGTGTGTGCATCCAATAAAGCAGATTCCTGTTTGAACTTACATGCAGCCTGCCTGGTGTTTGTTCTGAGCTATTACCACTGGATACGAACAGCACATAGCTGAAGTTCGAATCCCAAATTATCGGATGTCCGACATATCAGACGCTGCGTTCTGAAATCTGAGGAGTGCCGGGAGAGTGGACCGGGTGAGCAAGGGGCTCGTTACAATTTCTATGTCTTCTGTCGAGTTTACTACCCTACAAATTTTGGTAGCGTTAGCAGAAATTGTAATATTTCTATTAATATCAGTCCCAATATCATTGATAAACAGTTTGAACAGCAATGGCCCCAAGACAGAACCCTGCGGCACACCACTGTCGACCGAGGACCATTCAGAAAATGAGTCATTTATTGATACTCTCTGGACATGTTCACTCAGCCAGTTCTCTATCCAAGTACACACCATTTCATTAATGCCCAAAGATTGAAGCTTGTAAATTAAACATTTATGAGGTACCGTATCAAATGCTTTTGCAAAATCAAGGCTTTCCTCTTGTTTTTATTAATCT
>NW_017306345.1:2502472-2505300 GCF_000935625.1 Nanorana parkeri | reverse complement strand
AGTACATAAAAACTGGAAGATTTTTTAACCCACTTCAAATATTTTTAAGAGACTCTGATGGGAAAATCTCTACTCTGGATTTTCCAGGTCTAAACACCAGATACAGCAATTCCCTCTGTTGGATATCTACTTTATTTCACAATATGGAGAATACAATATAAAAAACTGAAACCATCTTGTTGTAGAATAGTTATGAAAAATTAATTGTATGTGGGAAAAGAGTTGGAAATGTTGGCAGAGGGATCTTCCTGCTACAGTCCTTAATACATACATCATTACAAAGTGAGAAAATTATGTAACATCCCTGTGATGAATTCTCCAAATCATATTGACAAATCCAAATTTCTGACACCTTTGTAAAGGATAAGACCTTGTAAAAGGGGCAGAGAACACTGTAGGAAAATCACGCTGTTGGAGTGTGAGATACTGTATATAAGAAGCAAGTGGATAACGCAGCACCAGAATCTACCTATAATTAAAATATCACATTTAGATGGACTGATCCTTTTTGAAAAAGAAAACAAATGAGTTTAATATCTATTCCATTCACAGACAACACAGTGTGGCATCAGAGGAAACATATGTTGCACAGTAACTTGCAGGATGAAGTGCAAAGTACACAGACAGCCTGTTCCGATTATAGGGCAATAAGGCTGTTTACTTGCCCATCTGGGGCTGGTTACGGGGCGAGAAATAGTGAAACAGAAAGTGTGTTATCCCCTCTGCGGTTTCTGTTTTTGTAACCAGATGTCACAGCTGAGTGAGGGTCATTTGGTCTATAATTTGTTTCTGGAGGAGCGGTTTATTTCTTTTTCATACAGTGGCTCATTTCACCCTCTGCTGCTGCTCAAGATATTCACCACAGAGCATGCTTTCTAAAGCTTGGAGCATTTGGAGGTATATGGTTGCTGTCAGTTTCCACAATCTGGAGAGGATTCTTAAATGACTCAAACTAGGTAATAAAATGCTTCTAAATAATAGATAAGTGCTGATTGTTACAAGACATAAACTGTTGTATGTCACATACTATTATAAATAAATAGATTACATTTATCTATTAAATCCATTAAATTTAGAAGTCGCATATGCTGTCATAGTGATTTACAGAATTATGCCGGCCCACCGATAATAAAAAGACATATATTCTATATTTAAAGTGGAACCAAAGCCAAAACTTTTTGGGGGTTTTGGATACAACCCTTGTCAGCTTATTTCCCTATAAAATATTATTTTAAATGTCTCTGTAGTAGCTCCTTAAAACACTCAAACGGTGCACTCATGTAGACCTAGCCAAACAAATTTGGAACTGATTTGGACCTAGGTGTTTTGGTCACTATATGCCCATAGATTAAAACATAATCCCTGTTTATGCATATGGAGTGGGGAGTAGAAGGTGCACAAAGACACCTCCAACTTAGAATTACCTTAGAGAAACAACAGCAGTCAGAAAAAGGTTCTCCAACCCATTTGGCAACTAGTGATAATGAGCATCTGCAGTTTAATTGCAGATATGACATCATCACTGATGTGGCAAAAAATAGATGGAATGAGTGACTGCCATCTCATGTCTGTGAGTACTAAAAGGTGACTTTCTCAGACTGATACATACCTTAGAGCAGCATTTCTCAACTTTTTTTCAGTCATGGTACCCTTTAAAAATATGGCACCCCAGCCTAAAATGTCATAGATTTTAAGGGGGACCCCATGCAAAAACACAAAAAAAGTTGGTTTCCCCCTTCACATTTAAGTGCCTCCTTCAAATCAAGATTTCCCCCCTCCCCTTCAAATCAGAGTCACCCTTTGCATCAGTAGCCCCCTTCCACATCAGAAGCCCCTCGTTCATATTAGAGTCCCCCTCTTTTAAATCAGAGTTCCCCCTTTACATCAGGAGCCCCCTTCACATCAATCTTCATTCCTCCCTGAACATCACAGTCCCACTACCACAAAATGTTGAGGAATCCCTCAGGAGGCACAACATGGTGCCACAGCACCTTGGTTGAGAAAGACTGCCTTAGAGAAACATGAGAGATGTAGAAGTGAAGATGGTCTGTGTCACAGGGAAGCAGTTTCTTCACAAATGTAATTACAGCAGCCTTGATTTTACTTGGCATACACAGTCTCAAAAGTGTTTTGTGTTTTTTACCAAATATATTTTTAAATTTACTGTGCAAGTAGTGAAAATCCACACAAGGTTTAAGACTGGCCACAACTTTTATTACAATTTTATTTTGTTTTCAGGGTAATATACACATAAGCAGATTTTCCAGCATCAAAACACATAGGCAGCATATCCATAAGAAAAAATATAAAACATAAACTAAATCCTAGCCTGTCTGGCCAGGCTGTGACTATATAGTTCAAGTACCTTTATACCAGGGAAATGGACATTGCATCTACAGTAGTTCTTAATACACTCCAGTCACACAATCTTTTCAGACCAACATATTCATCTAAGGGAAAACTCGCTATTTTGTGGAGACTGAAATTAAATAAACATCTCTGTGGCACATGTTACTGCATATTTTGTCTTGTCAGTTGGTAGTTGTGTGTGTAAGCTGAATTGATCAGACCTCCGAAGTGCCAAACAATGAGGGAAGTGCTTGGGATGTCCTCTAACATTTCTCCTAGCAGAGTTTGCCTCCTTGGGAGAAATGGAAGTTAACCACGGGATTTATGTTGGAGACTTCGTCATGGAGAAAGGACATTGCTGCCATTCCTTAGACCTCTATTAATATTTATTTGTTAAACTAGCTATAAGTGCAACGTAAATAAAACATTTTTTTAGTGTTCTTTGTATTTGATCATAAGTCAACTGTGCCAGTATCCCT
>NW_017306345.1:2451384-2498807 GCF_000935625.1 Nanorana parkeri | reverse complement strand
CTGTCACAGAGCCGTGGCGGTCCCGGCCGCATCGGGCACAGTGGATCTAAGGACCGGCAACGGCAGGGGCAGCTTCTGATACAAGCGATCGAGCGTCTCTCGAGACGCTCGATCGCTTGACTGTAAGCTCCCGGCCGGCCGTGTAATTACAATGGCCGGCCAGGAAGCTGCTCGTCGGGCTCCACTGTCTGCTCGTCACAGACGAGCAGACGAGTGGATTTTCGAGCCCTGGTAATCATAGAGGTATCCTTATTTCCCTGGCCTCCCAGCTCAAAAAATCGCGCCTAGGGACTCTCTCCCATCTTCTTGATCAGATTCACTGACTGGAATCTTTGCATAAACAATCCCTTGCGCTTGCGTTGGCTGAAGAATTATCTTCACTTGAACTATCTCCTTCTCCATAAAATCAAAGCGAGAAAATCTAAACTGAAACTAACTTGCTGAAATCCCTCAGAGGTTTAGGCTTCACTGACCCTGTTGGGTATCATCGGGCTTCCCATATGTCCAGAGTCTTTGAATAGTGCAACACGGAATCTGACAAAAGGTGGATCCATTTGGAACAATCATTATCTATTTTACCTTTGTCTTGTATCCTTTAGTTAGATCGTTCCTCTTTATGGAAGGTGTCTGCCCATCCTATCATTGGGATTACCTTGCGCCTCATTCAGTCCTCTCCGGGTCTTCTTACTAGTGGTTTCTCCTCGTCGATCCTGACCCCAGTGATAGGCAATCCCCTTTTTCTTCCTGGTGTCGAGGACAAAGCTTTTCTCCCCTTTATTTCCTCTAAACGATTCAGGGTGGGCCATTTTGTGCTTCCAGTGGGGGAAGAGATGCTACAGGGTCTATCGAACATGATCTCCCCTCCACTGCGGTGGTGGCAGGCTATGCAGCTTAGGGCATTTCTTGGCAAAATTTTAGTAAAGTGGCTCTTATTCAAGATATCTCTTCTTTTGAATTGTTATGTTGAACATGGGCTTTTAAAGACTCACTCTCTTCTGATTGCTTCAGAACTGTGAGTAGATCCTCCCTTTTTTGTGAAGTGGGAACATGATCTCCAGACTACTACTTTTTCCCCTGAACAGATAGATTACATTCTCTACTTTGCTCACAAAGCTTCCATCTCTAGCTCCATCCAGGAATTGGGGTACAAGATTCTCACTAGGTGGTACTACGTTCCCTCCATCCTTCATAAAATGTTCCCACAATGCTCACCCCTATGCTGGAGATGGGGACAACAGACGGGAACTGGTAGGCATTTTGGGATTATGTCTCTCGCATTATCCTACAACTCACTGGAATTCATTTGCGTGATATTTATTTTACTGACAAATGTTCCCAAATATTGTAATGTTTACAAGCACAGTATTTAAGAACTTTTGCTAGGCTGCAATTTGAACAGCAATCTCACAAATATTGTGAGAAATACATGTACAGCATTTAACCACTTTCACCAGTCAGCTTTTAACTAGGCTGCATTTAGAACAACCATTTATTAATTGGGGGAAAAAAACAACATAGCTGTATACATAGAGTTTATTTTTTTAACAGAAAAACAGTCAGCAAGAAATTATAGTTACTTCATGCACAGTATTTAATCATTTTTACATTAAAACAGAATTTTTTTTCTTTTTATCATATCTAAGTTTGGAATTCCCAGCAGTATTGCAAGCTCAGTGTCTTACCCGCAGATACCTCTGTAAACGAGGGACTTTAGCCTGAAGGTTTTTGTGACAGTGAGCTTTTTATAGCCACTGTTTTAAAAGGGCAAAGGTTTACCCTACACTTGTCCCTTTCATAGCTGGATATACCATTAGTAGTCTGTTATCTTTATAAAATTTAATTATTACAGAAAATATGAGACATAAGAATAAATAAGCAACCATTTAAGAACGTGTCTCAGTGTTTACGTATCGTGTAGAAAGACCCATATTTTTACTAATAGCATCTGCATACTAGGCACTGTTTTTAATAAGAGACCGATTCAAAACTAAACATAAACAAGGGTAACCATTGTGAAGCTATTGGAATTTCATCCTTTCATTGGCATAGATATGGACCCAACACATTGTTTTCTTGGTATGTTCTATAGGCTATTGTGCTCCATGTTTAAGCTTTTTTAGTGAAACTACTGCTTTCTTCACTCTAATTAGAACCTGAACTGGAGGTAACCATCTTAATGGAGGAGCAGGGTTTCACTTCCTAATCAAGAGATTCCCCCTGAAAACTGGTCATCTGATGACTAGTGGGGGAGTATTCAAGAAGCAGCACATATCAACAGAGGGAATGAAACAGAAGCAGGGAGTATCTTGCACTGCAGGTGCTTAGGCACAAGTTTTTCTCGAGCTAGGAGAACTGCGAGCAGCACAGTAGTGACATCACCAAACCTCACTCAAAAACTATGACTATAGGTTAGATCCCACACAGAGAGTTCTTAGGCACAGTCACATGTCAGGAAGTAAACTGCTGTTTTTCAGGAGGAATTCAAGACAAAAGGTAAATCTTTCATGTTACTGCTTAGGCATAATTAACATTTCTAGATGTTCTCTAAAACATAGCAAATCTTCACTTTTTTTAGTTTAGGTCCACTTTAAGTTCTGAGATGTAAAGACTTACAGTAATGATAACACTTCTCTGCTGTCTTCTTAGGATTGTTACATTGTATTATGGGGTATAGACGGCAACTAGGAGCAGTGCAGACTCTCATGAACCCCTTAGGTAAGACTTCAAGGTGGATAGCAAGGGATACAAGGAGTATGGCAGAAGGATATTGTTGCTGGGTTCTCATGCAACATAGCAATCTAGTGGGTGACTTATAGGAAGCCAATAGGAAGACTACTAGACATCATTAATTACCTGTAAATGCTGTTTGGCTGGCTCGATGCTCATTGGCCGGGAAGCCGGCTTCCAGGCAATCAGCATCAAGCAAGCTTTATGATTGGACAGGAAGCCGGCTCCCTGTTTCTTTGCGGCACTGCCGATCAGAGGAAATCTCCCTCTGACTGGAAGTTCCGGTATCTGGGAAGGTAACGGAGTACTTGGGCTAGTATGAGTACTCGTCCAAATACTCTGTATCGGCACAGATAGCGATTCTAGTATTGGTATCGGTACATCCCTAATCTAAATTATTTCAATGCATAACTCCTATGACTGTACATACATACATACATACATACATACATACAAACACTGTACAAGAGATTTAGTGACGTACAGTATATGCTTGTTGTTATTATATTATTGTATAGTGTTGTTATTTGTTATTATACCGGAATGATTATTTTTCTAGAAATCATTTATAAAACTTCAGTTAAAACATATCCTAATTATTCCTCCAAAGGGTTAAAACCAGCTTGTCTTCTATAAGTAAAACAGTATGTATATACAGGTTATTACGGTAATTTGATAAATCAGCTAGCCGTGATATGAATCTTGCCTGCATTAAGAGAAAGAGGCAGGCATCCCGATGGCTCCCAGGGACACTTCATTAAGCAATCAGGTCTTTTAATGAAATATTTCTTTGTTTAAATATTCATTGATCTGCAGCTATTCTGTGCAGAAAGAAGCGAGTGAGGCAGGCGCAGCACTGTCCCCATAGCTTTGAGAGCGAGCCATTGCGAGCACGCTCTTAAAACAGAGCATTGTGTGCCCCCGCATTCAAAAGAGGGTAATTAAGGCACTGGACCTTTGCAGGTGACCTTCAGGGAGAAGAAAGAGAGACACCCCTCCCTACTTCCATTCCTGCTCCCATTTCTGTCATTTCCAAATTGTGAGCACACCTCTTAGAGCACAGAGATGTTCACAAGGGGTTGGTGAGGAAAATGCACTCTTGGAACCAGTGCTGTAATACATAAAGTCCTGTATATGATGTTATAAAGCAATTAATCATGCATGCATTAGGACGTTATTACATTATGAAAGCATCACTATTTATATTATCTTGCAAAAAAAAGTATACCTAAAACTTGTTTCTGCCTGGCTTCTTTTGAGTTTGGATTCTGGAAAATTTTGAACATTGTTTTGGCTTGTCCTTTATATAGATTTGCCTCTCTCTCGCTGAAATACTGGTTGTAGTACAGAAAATTGATTCTTAGTGAAATTAGCGACTAAGGAAGTGCTTCATGTTACAGCAAAGAGATTACTTATGTCTCCATAATTTCTCTTCGCAAGCAGTCTCGGTCCAGTCACTTGCCCGGAGATCAAGATCAGCTTTTTCATACAAAGGTATAGTTCTGTAAATTAAATTGATGCTGTTTATTGTATGTATTACTCATGGAAACTTGCAAAGTTACTATTAAGTATTATTTTACAGGATTTACCCCCATAAAGCTTGGAACAGAAGAGTCCCCAAGAGTTCCCACTCTTCCCAAAACATTTCTTGATTCTGCAATTAATTTTTTTTATTTTACTTTAAAAAAAAAAAAAAACACTCAGTATTGAAAGTTTTTTTTTTCTCTTCAAGAAAAGCTTTAGTTATCTGCCCATCACACGGAAGAAACAAGGGAGAGTAGGAAAAATGGATGAAGTAGCAAGGAGCAGATGGGTATGATTGGAGGTAAGTGGAGGGATGTGTAAAGGGTTAACTGTAATGTTTAAAGATTTCCCCATTTTGGTAAGGCTATTGGAAGCTATAACTTAAAGTGATGTAAAAGCCTAACTTTTCTTCGTTAAAAGTACCTAATTCCTCGTTTTCTAGTGGCTCCCCGCTGCGCACTTCCCCCCGCCCCCTGCACAGGTGTCACCACGTTCTAATGGAGGCACCAGTGCGCGCTCATCCGCGCTCGGTTCCGCAGTGGCTGTGTGCGTCCATAGACACACACAGCCCGGTGTCAGGCCACGCCCCTTCCCTCTTTGATTGATGGCAGGAGGAGCCTATGGCTCCTCTGCCATCAGTATCCTCCCCCCGCAACCGGGGAATTAGAGACTGCATTAAGGTAAAAAATGCCCAGACCTTAATGCTACTTTAAATTGTTCAACTCAAATGTTATGTCAGCTGGAAATTCTCATAATTTTCATTAGCCAGATTATATGACTAAATATACAGTATATACTTGTGTGTGTGCATTGTTCAGACTATTGCAGGGACCACGTGGTACGAAACTGCCTGGTCCCCAAAATAGTGCAATTGCGATGATACTCTGTGCACAGTTGTTTCACATATAATGTTTGCGACCCGTGCGATATTCTGCACGGAGTACCGTGCAGGAAGCGCAAATGCTATATGTGAATGGAGCCTTAGGGCAGACGGACAGGCTTTATAGACAAACTTATTGCTGCTTAAGCCCAGTAAAAGCCATGCTGAGTATGACAGCTTCTGTTTGTCTTAGAAGGAAACCATAACTGCCATGCTTAAGATAATGCAAGTCAGTGCTGTGAATGTTTGTGGCATCGGGCAGTGCCTATAGAGATGTGGCTTGGCTCTCATGTGCAGCAGCCCCTGCATTCTGCTCTGGGACTATTGGTAAGTTTTACCAAAAAGTAAAATGTACACTTTCAAAGTGATGCAGCATTTATAAAGTTTTATAAGTAAAAAAAACACAAAATAATACAAAATCAACAAAGTTGATATAACTAATAACACTAAAGGGATGTAAACACATACACGTCTGTGTCCAGCAAAAGAGTTAATATGGATGCAACCGTGACACGTTTCTAATGGATGTACAGGCTGAACAAGAGCTCCTGACACAATACTTGAAGCACAGGACAAGAACTACTCGTTTGTATTTTGCACTATTTATCTAGATATGTAGATATGTGCACATCTAGCACCCATTGGGTTAAATTAATTTCTGCTGAGCAGCATCAGTTCTGTTCAGCCCACACTAAACAATTTTTTTTCCTACCACGTGCTACTTATTTTCCCATCTCTGGCTGTACTGAACATATTGAAGATGAAAAAGACCGGATTTCTTATCAGAGGATTAAATATACTATTGTAGTGTCACAATGCCCTGCGTCTACTTCAGCACATCCACTAACATTATGTACTAACACTATAATCCCTATAGTAACTTGTTTCACTTTAGCTTATAACGTCTTTTGTTCCAAGGAATACGTGACCCATTAAAGTCTAACTAAAGGCAAAACTTTAAAAAAATGTTTTAATAGATGTCAGTTCTTGCTGTGTGTGTCTCAGTTAGTTAAGGGAGATTCATTCTCTGATTGTTCTGATCACCAATGTCACCTGAAATAAAAGTGAGGATATATCTAAAATTTTGAGTTGCCTCCAGAAAAGAAAAAGAGGAGAAATCTTCTAATAGGAGCACCTGTTCTTGTGACACTTGTCAATGAGGGGATACCTTCCTTTACCCTGTCCAAACTGAAACAAAAGTTGTGGCTTTAAATATATTTTAAATATGCTGCTGATTCTAAAAAGGCTTTGACTCTGAATAAAGTATTTCAGAAAGCTTTTTTTACAGAGTGGAGCATCACACTTTACTGGCATACAGAATGTGTAGCATCAAAGAGAAATAGAAAAAGTAGTGGAAAGGAAATGGAAAAGCTAAGCTACTCTTAACACGTTTTTGGCTTGATTGTGGATGGACAGCAGGGCTTCCAAGTCAGCTAGTTTTCTACCTGTTAATAATACATTTCTTGAATTGTGACATTTCCAACCATTTATATTCCAAGAATGTTAAAGCTGTGTTGGGTTATTTTTCCACTTCCACAAACCAGGGTGGGGTTTTGTTTTTCAACTTTACACTGCATGTGAAACAACTAACAACCCGTGCAGACTACAGTCCCAATTCATTTAAAATTAATTGGAAAAAATAGGGATAATAGCAGGGCCAGGTTTACTCTCTGCTGCCCCAGGGGCCAGGTTCCTCAATGCACCCCTCCTCCCCCCCCCCCTCAATGGAGAATAGAAACTAGATGGCGGGGGATTTATTTTTTAATTTTAATTTTTGTTTTTTTACTGTTTTAAATTTTCATTTATCTTATTATCTTTTACTTTTTTCTTTTTTATAATTTTTTTATTTTATTAGTTTTTACAGTTTTATCACTTTTTTCTTTTTTTAATTTTTAGTTTTAATTATTATTAATTATTATTATCTTTTACTTTTATTTATTTTATTAGTTTTTACTTTGTATCAATTTGTATTTTTTTCTATTTTTATTTTATTGTTGTTTTTTTTTCACTTAACTTTATTGCTTTCACACAGGAGCTAACAAGCCCTTGTGTGATAGCATTTGGAGGTGACAGGATCTTTATTGAACCTGTCAGTACCGTGCTGGCCCTTCTGTGACAGCTGAGATGGCAAGGCTGTGTGTACTGCGTTCCTGCCTCCGTGTTCACACGGAGCAGAGCGGAGAACGGATGTTCTTATAGAACCAATGATCTATAAAGTGGCAACATTATTGCTTTATCTCTACAGAACATTCCCTTTTTAATGCATGACAGTACTCTGTTAGATTTGTTTGCTGTAGTCTGGCATTGCAAGCTATTATTCCATGTTCCAGATACCTCCAGCAGACATCAGCTTCCCTGGTTCTCCTCCTCTGATAACAGCACGGGCCTCCTCCATACTTGAGGCCTAGGAAAACTCTTTCCACACCCCAGCCTCTGCCCACCCTCAGGCCTAGCCTGGGGGGTGGCTGGACAACACCCAGTCCTGTGCTAATACATGGCTGGTCCCAAACTAGTCTGAGCACATGGCAATTCCCTCCAGTATATGTACCCTATCCCAGCATATAACACTGGTTGAGAGAAACCCAGTGATTGGCTGTTGTGCTGTACATACACTCACAGTGTCCCTCATTGGCTGTCCCACAATACAGCAGAGTCACTCTCCACCCAGGTGGGTACAGCCAATGCCAGACACCTGGAATTAACCAGATAAATGCCAACTATAATCCAGCCGGGCTGACTACAGCACTGGTAATCACTAAATTTCTAAGAACCGCCTCAGAAAAGGTGAAGGGGCTACATTTGTATAGGAAAATGTTTGTTCTTACATAATTACAAATACATTTACATAGGATTGGGCTACATTAAATCTCATTCTATTTTGGGCGCCTGTAGGCATGAATCTGTTTAGCCTGAGCTGGCGCCCTTATCTGTTGTGGGATCCGCTGGCTTTCACATATGCAGAGAAGGACCCCAGCGTCATGTGAAGCTGCCCTAAATGCTTGTCTGATGAGGGCAGGGCAGCATTATGTTCAGGGCAGCTTTATGTAGTGCCTGGGTCCTTCCCCTGTGCCTGCGGAAGCCAACGGTTCCTGAAGGCACCACTGGTCTTGTAGCAGGAGGGTGCATGTAGACACATGTCTACTCTGACTAATGGTAAATCTGGCCCTAATCTCATTACAATCCCTTTCTGGCTACTCAAAGAAAGCATCTCAAAAAGGCAACATTTCTAAATAGAGAAATTAGTCAAAGGATGACTCTTTTGTTTCCTTGATCAGTAAAATCATGTTAAAAAATAATGTCAGACCTTCAATATGAAAAATACAATATTTGCAGGAGGTATCATTCCAAAGTTCTTTTTAATCAAATTAGGATTTACAGCATATTGGAAGTGCAATAAACAATAACAGTTTTGCCTCAAAGATTAGGGGCACCATTTTTATGTTGTTCAAGAGTGTGGTATATGTGTACCCTTGGAGACTGATGAGGTACGTACTAAGTGTAGCACTTTCCTGTGCTTTGGATATACCCAGTGGGATAATGTGACATGGTGATTTGCTCATATGGACGATTATTATATTTGTAACACAGATTTGGCTGTTTACTGCATTACTTGTCCCTGTGGGCTTCTGCATGTGGTCCACAGCACAAAGCACCATAAAAGCCTGCATGTATTTGCATAAATTGGATTAAGTGCAGAGAAATGCAGTCCCAGCTCAAGTAGGGAATTCTAACTTTCAGATGCTATACTATGTGAAACAAAAGAGGATAAATAAAAAATATATATGTAGTGTGAACCTAAATATCCTGTACCCAGAAAGTTTCAGTGTGTTGGTGCTATTATGAGATAATAATTTGAAGCTGTGTGCTTTAGAAATGTACTTCTTTAATCTTTCCTAAGCTATAAGACTTCTTCAGTCATTGGGTGCCATTTGGATTTGAGACTTCTTCCTACTTAACTCATATTAGAAATGCTAGATATTCTCCATAGGAGGCCATAATTTAATCTTCAAAAAACTTTAGTTTTACTGTATCACCTTCCATTGCCGCTACATCACAGGATGAGCCTCTGCCTCTATCCAGAGTTTCTGTGTCATACTTCTTATGTTCAGTGAAATAAAACGGCATCTTGATGAATTGTCGGGTTTGGGAAATGCAGTTGCACCTTGTAGTTTGCACCCTGGTTTTGTGAGTTGTGAAGATGTTTTTTACTACTTCTATTGAATACAATTTTGCAAACTTTATTGTAGATTTCTATCTGTCGCTATTGTCAGGATAATACAATGCATTGCTAATATTTTTTTAAATGAGAACCAAATGGAAGGTTCTGCAAGTCAATAAATCCATCAATTGGGAAGTTCTATATTGGAAAACTGAACTGCATGTCTCACCATCCCTTGTAGGACTGCTTGCAGGCTGTCTGGGATGTACCTGTTGCATACAAAATGTTATTGCTGAATACATATTTATAAATCCCATTCTATTTCACAAGTTATGTGCTAAGTAAAAATGCACTGTACTTTCACTACACTTTACAGGAACATTGCAAACTGCATGTAAATGTGGACGAAAACCCCAATTGTTCTGGATTTATTGATTTATAATTCCTCTATATAATTCAACTAAATCTGTTGTTTCTAATGTGTCACTGATTTGATGACCTATAAGGGTGGCTGCCTGACCAAGTTTTACTAGAAATGTTATTTCTTGCTTCTGATTGATATTGTTGAATTACATAAACAAAATCCCCATTGTGTAATAGTAATCTGTGGTAATCCGGGTTACCTTGCACACCTATTTATAGTTTTCATGCAACAGTAGTGTTAATGGTATTATTTTTAATTAACCATTTATTTCGCTATAATTTAGGCATTGTTTAGAGTCTGAAAGATGTGCAACATCCCTTTTTTATTAACTGAGTTTGAAGAAAATATTATATTCCTATTAGGGGATTAGTGGCCCCATGAGACAACACTAAAAGTCACATCCTAGACGGACACAATTTTTATGCCAGGGTGTTGCCATTGTGGAACAGTTAAGACAGGGAATTAACACAGGGTAGACTTTAAAAGGGATAACCTTAACTCAGCAGGTAGGCTTTTGCAAGATCAGAAAGTGCTCAAACCCATCCCCCCACAGTGGTATGCTCAAAACTCCAATCACATTCCAGTCTGTGGAATTCCTGGGCAACAGATGAGGATTGAACCAATGTGAATGGTGCCCCAAGGTTGGGTAGGTATTCAAAACAAGTGGAAAAGTCTGCCAAGTCAACTGCCTGAGGAAGTATCAGGTATTCCACAACCCAACTTTGTTAAAAAAAAATACAATAAAAGTGTTAAGAAGTAGCTTTTAGTCTGATTGATTTCTTGCTACTCTGAATGCCTTCATTCAGAATATATGTGTTTTAAAATGGCACAGATTAAATGCTAGGACTTCCAGCTGTTAATGACAGTCAGGGTCCAGCGCTAAACCCAGCAGCTGAATTGATCAGGTCCTGGGCTGGTAATCCTGCTTCAAAGTGGCTAGTAGGAGAATTTTGTAGCAGCACAGTGCAACACAACGATTTTCATTTTGTTCAAAGTAGAAGTGCCATTGCATCATCAGTTACATTACCAGCACCTCCTTTGAGTGCCAGAAGCCATCTTGCCATGTATTTAAAAATAAAATAAATCTTTTCACATACCTCTGTGTGGGTTATACTGCTCTTTAAGACCTTCTGTTTAGGACTAATAAAAATGTATTGCAACAGAAAAATAAGACAATGAAACATTATAAACACATACATTAATATATGAATTTATATGTTGGAAGGCTAATTTGTTAGCCTGAATTTGTGGGAGGAGTCTCTCAATTTATCTGCCCCCTCCTGCTATACTCACCTATCGTCGTCTGTTTCCTGCTTCTGTTACGTTTGTGGTCACGTTCTGCAGACACTTCCAGTTCTTCACATGATTTAAAATCTTTCCGATGTTTCGAATTTGGCAGATGTTGCGTTACTGTCTGTCTCTGCCTAGCAATCCGATCAATTGGATCTCTCGTTAATTCTGTTACTTTGATTATCACTTTCCATGTGTGTTTTAATGTTTGAATTTAGTTGATGCTTTGAATCTGTGTATTTCCTGTATCCCTCCAATCTTTGAATTGGTCCGATATTGCTCTGATTTTACTAATCTTTCCTGCTTTTCAGCATATTTTGAATCCTTTTGTTAATTCGTATCTATTCGATATCTCAAATCTTTCTGATACTTGGCATCTGTATGTTTTTTTAGGTTATCTATTCATTTCTGTACGGTATTTCTAACTAATATTCTGTCCCTGTCAGACTTTCTGGATCTATCGGCTATTGTCATGTTTGTTATATTTATTTGGTGCTCTCCTTATCATATGAAATAATTATGTAATTCCTGGTGTGGTGGATAATGTTTCAGTTGTTTTTATTGTTGGATTTGTCTATGTTAATGATCTAGCAATTTTCATGATTTTATGTTTATCCGGGAGATTTCTAAGAGAACTGGGAGGGAAGAAATCTCCATTCCTGGGTCCGGACTTTAGTGGTGACCAGCACCAAATGATGGTACACCTGTGCACAGCCCTTATGAGGAGGATGCTGGGTCAGGTTCAAGGTTCCAGCTGGAAGACAAGGGAGGCGTCTGTCCAGGAGTCATGTGGACTCCATCCAGGAACCAGCCTGTGTGGCAAGTCTGTGGGAGGCAGCCTGTTTGGGAGAGGTTTTTTTGCGATAACCTGAAGTCAGAGAGACTTGGAAAAACATTATTTTGCTGTACTGTGTTTGAAGACCCCTGCGAGGGAAACCCTGCTGTGGACTTTTATGTTTGAAATAATAGAAGTGGGCAAAGAGGCCCTTAAAAAGACGTGGTAAGCGAGTGGACTCCGTCCTTAATGTGCTTACATTTCCGTTATTCTGTTTTGCTGTTGGAGAGGTTCCTTCACTTTCTGTCTGGTAAAGTAGAAGTGTTCCTGCCAGGACAGGAAGAGAGGGTACATTTCACTAATGGAGCACTGGATAGCAGTAAACACCTAACAGGGTTCTAATGTCTCCTCGCATCTACAACTAAGAAAAAAACATTTTGGCAGGACATACCTTAAGTAATATACTGTATATGTATTGTATACATATTGTAACTGGCATAATGAGTGTGAACAAGGTTGAAGGCTTTGTTCAGTGCACAGTGTGCCACATGTATGCGCAAATGGAGCAACATTTCCAGGGTGAATATTGCTGTTACAAATGTGAACAAGTTGCCCTCTTGGAAGCTCACATTAAAGTGACATTAAAGCATGCATTTTTTTACCCTCCCCCCAAAGTTAATGTCAACTCTTACGTTAAATAATGTTTCTTAATCCGATCTTCTTCTTTCCTATTTTTTACATTTTTAACATTTACTGTACTTCACAGGTTCCAGCGATGTCCACAGAGGTGTTTGATCAAGAAAAAATTACCAATTATATCAATGCCTGTTTCCTGTTTTCATCTGTCCCTACAGTGCTGCTGCGAGTCTCCGATCAAGCGCTGACTCCTCTGTGCTTGCTGGCACTTTCTGTCCCACCTTGTCTGCATGCCGGTGCACACTGTCCATAGACTTACCTTGTGTCTCTCTTCGTCTCCCAGGCGAAAATCTGAACTGCGCATGCGCCTTCCCCAAGATCCTTTGCGCCCGCCGTGATTTTTCAGATTTTTGGACGGGAGCGTGCGGTGAAAACACAGGTAAGTATTAACCTGTTTGAAAGGGTTTGTATTTTTTTGTTTTTGTTTTTGCATATATCTACTTCTTGCTAGCAGTAGATATATGTAAAAAAAACCTGAGTGTTTAATAACCCTTTAAAGATCTAGAGAAGCAAAATGCAACACTGAGAGCAGTCTTGTGCTCACTAAGCAAGCAATAAATGGGGTAAATGTGAAGAGTGGAGGGATAAGTCAGGATATTCAGGTAGAGAGCTGGGTTACTGTAATTAGAATAAGTGTCAGGGGCTCTCAAAAAAGAAAGGCTACTCTTGTTTGTGAGCACCCAAACACATTTGCTAAGTTAAAGTGACATTAAAGGCAAGAATTTTTTCCCTCCCCCCAATGTTAATGTTAGATCTTCCTCTTCTTTCCTTATGTTTTTAGCCTTCTCTCCAGCGGTGCGGCGGCCCTCCGATCCAGCGCTGACTGCTCTGTCCCTCCAATCCAGCGGTGTCTGCATGCCTGCATGCGGGTGCACGTGTCCATAGACTTACCTTGCGTCCCTCATCGCGTCCCTGCCGAAAATGAGAACTGCGCGCGCGCCAAGATCCTTTGCGGCTGCTCGAGAAATTTCTCATTTTCGAATGGGACCGCGCACGGAACACAGGGTAAGTTTAAAGTGCTATTTGAGCGTTTTAAAAAAAACACTTTTTGCATATATCTACTGCTTGCTAGCAGTAGATATATGCAAAAAAACGGGAGGGTTTAAATATGAATATGTGAATGTAGCAAGTCCAAGATGGCAGACCTAGATGTTAATGCTGCCTCTCGCAGTCGGGAGGACAGTCCATCTAGTAGGAGTGGGCTGAAGTACACCACAAAGAAAGCTGTAGCTGACATTTCTCTCTCCCTTCCTGATCGCAGCAAGAGGTGGTCATGAGCAGCTGTGATAGGAGATAGCCTGCACCTGATTTACACTCTCTGCTTTCTGCTATCTTTGTGGGTGAGATACTTTGTTTTTAACCTTACCCAGATTAAAAGTTAAGGCTGTATCCTGTGCACCATGCTGTGTTTTATTTATCCCTCTGTGAATCAAGAGCACTCCTCTTTTTCTCTGCTTAGTAGCAACCGTTTACTGGTGCTAATCCATTTAAACTATGGATGTTATATTATTTTGGAGTAAAGTTTTATTTTATTTGCTGGAAGGTTCATTTGTTGTATCAGCATCCTAGTCCAGATACATTGTAGCTATATACAATTAGAATGAAGCTACTTGTTTCCTGCAGTATATGTTTATTTTTTGTATTAGTGTTAACTAGACCCCGGTTTTCGTTTTTTTGTCAATGATAGATTAAAGTGTTTTATTCACAAATGTCAGAAGTCTGGCAAGCAAAATGAAGCGGCATGAATCTTTAGTGATATCTCAGAATCTTAACTTAATTCTTCACGTGACCCCTTAATATTCCTGGCTTCATTCTTTTCTGGAGCTATAAGAAAAGGTGGTTGCGTCTGCCTGTATGTGAGAAATAATTTAAAATGTAGTGTGAAAGATGGTCTTAGTGATGTAGAGAGTGATGGTGCTAAGGCACTATAGGTGTGTTACATATGGGTGTGCATCAATGGTGTATGTCATCCCCCCCCGCCAGTGTAAATGAAGAGACTACTTGCACAGATAGAAAGGCTGCTTTCCAAAACCTAGACTGGGAGAAATATTATTGTCACAGAATATATAAAAGGCTAAAATAAAACCTACCGTATGTGGCTTACTTCCACTTTTTACTTCCAATCAGAAAAGGGCATTTAAAAAAATAAAATAAGGAACACTTTCAATATTGATAGTTTAACAGGTTTAGCGCTCCCATGGGTATTTTTTCTTAATATACTTAATATACCCAGCATCCCCCCTTCCTTCCTAGGACTAACCAAATTAGCATGCCAGCCATGCAGGCTGATATCACCATTTCATCTTAATCTGCATGGCCCTCAAAATTTGGGGTGTTTTGATCAGGATTCCCTCTATTAAAGCACTGGTGACTGATGTTGATGGGCCCTGTGCTCTACAGTGCTCTCGGTGGCCAGGGCGGGATGTTGGAAAAGAGGAGGGCTTTTGTACCACTTACCTTCCCCTCAAATAGGTGGTCACCTCCTTCCTAGTAATCTGGTTTAGTGGTTCTTTTGACCCCTAACCAGTTCACTGTGCTTGAGAGAAATAAATATAATAAAGCAGATAAAAAAAACACACTGTGAACAAAAATACTTTATTCAGTCTATTCTTTTTAACTAACATTTATTGTACTTCACAGGTTCCAGCGATGTCCACAGAGGTGTTTGATCAAGAAAAAATTACCCATTATATCAATGCCCATATGTGGACTAATAATTCACCCAAAAATGTATTATTGTTTCAGAATAACCCCTCTCAAAGCACCCCTCTAATGTTAAATACTGCCTGATTTCAGCACAGGGGGTTCTATGCTAGCTGCTTCTCTGCTATAGGGATACCAACCCTCTGTCTGGTGTGCCGGGTTGGTTAGTTTTTGGAGTATTACTGGGAGGGGCATCTTTTTTATTCTTTTACATTAAAAATAAAGTGAAAGTTAACCTGCTTGCAGTAGACTGATGACGTAATTTTGCCAAGATTGTACCTCCTAGTCTAGACAGTTGCATTCCTGGAGCCCAAGCTTTCTGATAAAGTTTTGTTCTCCTACTGCCTCCCCTCTCCTTCTGTGTAAAATTTCAAAAAGAGACCTTAGACAGCATTCTTTTGATTTTAGCCTCGACTTCTAGGGAATAACAGCATCTTAGAGAAACTCTGAGCCAGCAACTCCAAAAGTTTTCGCTTTAGATATACTTTAGATATACTTTATCATGTTTAAGCTTATATCAGATTTTACTGATTGTGTTTAGATGTACTTTAAATTGTAGATACTTTTACAGGGTTATTCACAAAAGGGTGAAGAGTTTGGAGAAGGCAGGAGAAGTGAACAATTTAGGACAGGGGTCTCAAAGCTCCGGCCCTCCAGCTGTGGTGTAACTACAAATCCCATGAGGCATTGCAAGATTCTCACAGCCAGAGACATGACTCCCAAAGAGAGATGCATCATGGGATTTGTAGTTTCACCACAGCTGGAGGGCCGGAGGTTTGAGACCCCTGATTTAGGACAACATACAGTAGCTGAACTGGAAAGTGAGCTGAATTTAAGAATTTTTCCAAATCAGGTATTTTGGCCTAGATGGTTCACTTCTTCTGCCTTCTCCAAACTCTTCTCCCTTTTGTGAATGACCCTGTCCATGTTTAATTATTTTAACTCTACTTAGGGCATACATAGCACAGTCCAACCAAATTGGTAAAGATTAAAGGAAGATTTAGAAAGACACGTGCAAAGGATATTCTGTCAAATATACACAACTTTCATGTTTATGTACATGATATAATATAAAACTAAACATTTGCTATTATAAATTATGCACACCTGGGAAAATAATCTACACTACAGCACTTCACAGGAATTTATTGAAAAATGTGCAAATTATACTGTAAATCACATGCAAACATAGAGGAAACCTGCAGAAATAGAAAAAAGCGAAGACACTTCTTAAGATTTGCAAAACAGAATACATTCTGAATGCAGATTGTAAATAACTTATATCAGAACTCCAGCTTTTATGTATTTCTTTTTAATTGCCCAGCAAAAGTGAAGTTTTCATTGCAATACTCACTTCTGGTCCCCTTGCAGACTCACTCTAGTTCTAGTACTCCAGTTGTCCAATGCTGATCCCCTTCTGGTGTGAATGATGCCAAATATAATTTAACCTATTTCATGTGTGGCTAGGCTGTCCCTTTTTTTTTTAGCATATCAAAACCTAAAAGAAAACTGTTATGTAACATAGTCACAACCAAGAGAATACATTTTTTGAACACCACCCAGTTACTAAGACTTGGGGGCAGGAGGAAGGTAAACCACAAACAGGTAGGTGAGAAGAGCAATTCAAAGTTATACTTGTGACAGAGTGCCGATGCTTGTCTCCCTGAATAAAGCCGATTATTGGCGAAACATGTTGAGGAACCCATAATACAGCATTGTGATGGGTTCCTCAACATGTTTCGCCAATAATCGGCTAAAGTTACGACAAGGGCTCCAGGACTTCTCCTGTTTGACCCAGTAGCTTCCTCCCTGTGCCACTCTGCCCTCCTCGTTCCTTGTCTCTGCTGTGTGCTGCCTGCAGCCTAGTGTACCTGACGCTGTAGCCAGGTTACCCTGCTCCTTCACCTTCTTCCAGGACCCAGCAATCTCCCTCCTAAAGGACCCTGCAAGCCTCACTCTGCGGATCACCCTGCCTGGATCTCCCTCCGCCAATCTAACCCCATGACTGTCAGATGCCTACGGTGTGAGTTGCTTAATCTTTGTTTTCTGTCCCATGACTGCTATCTTATGAACCAAAAAAAAAAAAAAGGAAAGAAAAGCTGGAGTTTTGTAGGCATCAACTGACAACTTCCAAAGTGGTGAATTTATAAAAATATATTTATTGGTATATGAAAATTTTAAAACGGGGTAATTACATAAAACCAATTTGATAACTCCCTAGAGGCTCACTCCATTACTGTACTGTCCCTTAGGTGTAAATAACATGATTTGATTTAACAGTATCAGATATACAAGACATGATTCAATGGCAAAAATAACATGATCAAATAATTTCAAAACATGATTGGAAAATTAATTGATTGAATCTGAACGCATGATCGAAGATAAGCAATAAGGGTCACTGACAGTGGAGGAGCACAAATTGTCTCGACGTTTCGCGATTGACGGCGCTTTTTCAAGAGGAGGAAGTTATCGGTGAATTTGATGCGTGTGCGTTCCTGCGGCCCCGTCCAGGCGCAGCACCTGAACCATACCCTCCAGAGCAAAACAGGGGAGGAGAGGCCGAGACCATATGTCTCATTTTGGCCAGCGTAAGGTGAGGGGTGCATTCTGTCCAAATAAACCAATTAATAAGTGAAGATCCTTGCCTGATGAATCCCCTTCAGTGAACCGGGGAGCATCCGTTTCCTCTCACCTTTAAGCCTCCAGCGTGCTTTATGAACTGCTGCCCTATGAACTGTTGCCTGTAAACTGTTGCCCTATGAACTGCTACCCTATGGATTGTTACCTGTGAACTGTTGCCCAGTGTCCTTGCTGCTGAACCCTTGTTGTGCCTGGAGTGTCCTGTGATCCTGGACTTAATCGTTGTTAGTCCCATGTGATTCACTGTCACTCTGTGTGCTCTCTCTCTCTGCACTCCTAGTTCATCACATGCAATATATAACATTTTTGTTTTTGGGTTTTATATACTTTAAAGCCTTGGTCCTCAACTGGTGGGTCATGACCCTGTGTTTAGTGGGCCGTTGCATGCCTTTCAATTTTCTAAGTGAGAGGCTCCTCTGCCTTCCCCTAGCACAGCACGGTCAGTTCTCGTGCCAAGCAGCCATTCAAAATATGCAAATTACAAATAGCACCTCGCGCCAAACCCTGTGTAGCTGCAAGCACTATAAGAAGTGTTACCCTCTAAATGTATCAAATTATAGCTGTCAGGATGGAGAGCAAGGTACAAAGACTCAGCGATCATAGATCGCTGAGTGTTTGTTAATAATTGAGGACATAGTATGGTTACTATAGCCTCAATTATGAATGAATGGGAAGTGATCTACATCACCTCCTGTTCATTCATGATTGTGGTTATAGTAAACACACTATATCCACATGTTATGAATAAACTGGAACACTCAGTATAGAGGATCCCTGTTCATTTATAATAGGGGCTGCAGAAAAAGAGATTGAGGATTAAAAGGTAAATATCAGGAGTCTGTTTAGACCCCTAATATTTCCCGGAATAAATACCCTGCAGAGTCCACCACAGATCCTGTACAGCCCACCTGAGAGCCTCAGGTGGGCTGTGCAGGGTCTCAAGTGGGCTGTTCAGGTTCTATGGAGGGCTCTGGGGTCTCAGGTGGGCTATGCGGGGTCTATGGTGGGGTTTGTGGTGGGCTCTGTGGGGTCTCAAGTGTGTTCTACGTGGTCTGAGACCCTGCAGAGCCCACAAGAGATCCTTCACAGCTCACCTGAGACCCCGCAGAACCCACCTGAGACTAAAAACCTGAGACCCCACCACCAGGAGAGGAAGAGGGCACCTGAGTCACATCAACTATGTGCACTGTAATTTCCTGTTCTTTCTGCCTTACACCGCTGACTTCTGCACTATGCATTATATTACTGACCTCTGTACAGTGCATTACATTACTGACCTCTGTACTGTGCGTTACATTACTGACCTCTGTACTGTGCATTACATTACTGACCTCTGCACTGTGCATTACATTACTGACCTCTGTACTGTGCGTTACATTACTGACATCTGCACTGTGCGTTACATTACTGACCTTTGTACTGCTGACCTCTGTACTGTGTGTTACATTACTGACCTCTGCACTGTGCGTTACATTACTGACCTCTGTACTGTGCGTTACATTACTGACATCTGCACTGTGCGTTACATTACTAACCTTTGTACTGCTGACCTCTGTACTGTGTGTTACATTACTGACCTCTGTACTGTCGACCTCTGCATTGTGCGTCATACTGCTAACCTCTGTACTGTGTGTCATACCGATGACCTCTGTACTGTGTGTCATTCCGATGACCTCCGTACTCTTCGCCATACCGTTGACATCTGCACTCTCCGTCACACCACCGAGCTCTGTACTGTGCATTGTTACTGATCTCTGTACTGTGCGTCATACTGCTGACCTTTGTACTGTGTGCCATACTGCTGACCTTTGTACTGTGCATCATACAGCTTACCTCTATACATTTCTGCAGCACTGGACCAGGCTGTTGGAGGCTTCACCTCAGTACATGGATACAACATTGTTGCACCCCCTCCCCCCCCTACCACCACCACCACCAGAAGATGAAGAGAGCACCTGAATCAGATCAACTGTGCACTGTAAGGCTGGGTTCACACCTAGGCGTATTGAATATGCGCGTTTGTCGCACGGTTCGCGGCGCACACGTTTCTACCGCGATTCGCGGTTAAAAAAACGCGCAACAAATGCACGTTTCCGTGGACTACTTGGCTGTATCCCAATGGAAATGCGAGACCAAAACGCCCCAAAGAAGTACATGTACTTCTTTGGGCGTAGGCCGTTTTGTATCGCGTTCGGACGGGCGGAAATACGGCAAGGTGTGAACCAGACCCATTGAATACAATGGGATTTAGATGTTTGAGCGTTTTGTAGAGCGTTCGTCGAGCGTTGAACGCGCTACAAAACGTTCAGGTGTGAACCAGGCCTAAGTCCCTGTTTTTTCTGCATTACACCGCTGAACTCTGCGGTCTGTGTTAGATTACTGCCTCTGTACTGCTGACCTTTGTACTGTGTGTCATACTGCTGGTCTCTGTGCTGTGCTTCACACCGCTGGTCTCTGTACTCGGGGTTGTTACTGATCTCGGTACGCTGAGTCACAACGCTGACCTGACGGAGTTAAGGCCGGGGCAGGGTAGGGGTTAGGTGGGGCAACTTGTGGTGAGTAACTCTTAAGGCCTGGTTAGTAACCTAGGACTTGAAATTTTGAGTCCTGAAATTTTGAGTCCTGTATGTATGTATGCCACAATGTGATTTGGCAACATGACTCCCAAGAACACTCCGTTAGAGGGGCTAAGAGGTTCCACAATGGGAATACCTTTACAGAGGAGGAACTGGCTGTTCAGTTCCTTCCAGGTTTTCAGGATTATAGTGGGATGGGATCTCCAGTCCTGGGGCCAGGTGTTGCCAGTTGCCAGGTTGGGCTGAACAGGTGGCTGAGAGCAGCCTTATTGGAAATCCAGCCCAGTGCTTTAAAGGAGAGTTGTGGGTGTGCAGTAAGCACACAACCTCGGGTAGACTCTGCTGCGTGCATGAGCACAAGGGACACAGCCAGGAAGGCTGGAGAGGTCCAGAGGGTCGATGACCCTGAGATACCTGTCGGGGAGACAGAGAGAGACAGTGACCCACGAGGGGTGAATGCTAAAAGTCTTGGAGTGGAAAGCTGCTAAGCACTGTATTTCCAGGGAAAGTCCTGGGACTATATCACTGGGAGTGTATGGGACAGCCCGATGTCGGTTATATATATATATATATATATATATAGTATTTTATATTATTAATTTTCAAATTATTTTTTTTCAAATTCCACTTTATTTTCAGGCTACTGACAGACAGACTGTGTGTATAGCTTAAATTTTTCAATATGTTGTCCCAGCACCACAGATGTGCCCCAATGTTGACAGGAAACCTAATATTTTGTATTTATTTATTTATTGCAGGCATTTATATAGCACAGACAATTTATGCAGTGCTTTACATACTGTATATTCACATTGGTGTCTGCCCTCAAGGAGCTTACAATCCAAGGTCCATATCTCACATGCATACACACATGCACGCAAATACTAGGGGCAATTTAGAGAGTAGCCAATTAACCTACCAGCATGTCTTTAGAGTGTGGGAGGAAACCAGAACACCCAGAGGAAGCACATGTGAACACCGAGAGAACAAGCAAACTCAATGCAGATACTAATAGATTGCTATGTAAGGCTGCATTCACATATAGCGTGTGCGGTTCCCGCGCGGAAGTCGGTGCGGGACGAAAACGCTAATATTTTCCAATTCGTACGGATGCCGCATCGGAATCCGCCGGATTATCGCGCTTGCACTATTCTAAGGGGGCGTGCGGTCCCTGCAATGGTCTGAACGATGCACATTAAAGTGAATTGTATTCTCTATTTAGCGTGGCTCCTTGCGTATCCGTAAAGCCGAATAGGCGCAGACAGCCGCTCAGGTGTGAATGGAGCCCAAGCCTGAAACATCTTTGTTGGGAAAAAAATTCTCAGTTGAGTACACAATGGCTGCATGAAATGCAAAGAACTACCAAACAAAGGACTTTTGGATAGGTTACAAAGGTTTTTCTCTTCAATGTTAAGAATAAAGAGAGGATGCAGAATGACAGATAACATTTTACGTAAGTTTATATTACACATGTAAAGGTGCAGTGCACAAAGGCTGCGCATGCTAGAAGATTTACAATTATCCTGTTATGAAATGAGTCAAAAACACTTAAGAAAAAAATGATACGTTATTTTGGTTTCCTTTTAGTTTTTCTTTTTGCCATCAGCAGGATGAAACCTTGAAAGTGAGTAAGCGTCAGAGAACTGTCAGCGTGTTTTTAGACTACATAAGTGATATAAAGAGATCCACTTTCAGTAAGGATTTCCAGTGAACACGGCTCAGGGGCAATTTAAATTACTTGCTAATTAAAGTAAGTGTAAGGCATTTTATTGAAGCCCCCCAGAGTATAACAAAGCAGACACAGTGATTGGATTCTATTTTTCTTCTGTGCTTCAGGCATCACGCCTCAGAACTGCTCCTTTCAGTTTATTTTGGGTTGAACACTTTCCTGCAGGATTCGCTTACCCCAAAGAGTCTGGGGTGTAATGGAACATATGTTCTGCGATAACTGGCTGATCACAGAAGCTTCGATTCTGCTTTTCTCAAGAACATTCCCCTTTAGCATCACCTGCGCATCCCTTTCATTTCTAGTTCCCACTCTAGCCTGTGTGTACCGCTATCTCGAGTCCTTACCACACTAGAAAAGAATCTGAAAAGCCATTTTGTTCTTGAATTAAAGCAATGCACTGTGTGCTGTAATAGATGTATTCTACTTTAGACATTATCTCTACACTTCATGTTTCATTTGACATGGTGCTTCCATTTTTGCAGTAGCTTACACATAATGCTGTCATTTTAGTCCCTGCCCCTGAGGGAGTATACTGTATACAGTCATACAAAATTGCACACACAGTAGGACCAACTTTCAGTGGAATCCGCTGAACATATAAGAATGTTATTGGATTTGTGGAAAGAAGGGGAGCAGCAAAAAGAACCCACATAAACACAAGGAGAAACTACAAGGAGAAGCATATAGTGGGCTCCAGACTGCAATACTTAAATGCTCTTCACAGTATTTTACTTCAGTATGTCATTTATCGGTAACGTTAAAGTACGGGCGAACGGGAGTCTTGTAGGGCGCCTCAGCATGCACATGAGTGGGAAAACTGTTAGCAGTGTAAACAGCCGGTGATGGCTGTTCACATTCAAGCGATCAGGCGTCTCTAGACGCCGACGCCGGTCCCGAGATCCGCTGTGCCTGGTCTGGCCGGGACCGGCACAGCGACTCTGTCACTGGAGACCAAAGGGAGATCAGTACACGACCTCCCTTTGAACTCCTCTCCGGTCCCCGAATGCAGGAAGTGATGTATGTTACATCACTTCCTGCATTCAGTGTCACTCTCTGATTACAGATGCCAGTGAGAAGCTGCTAATAAACATGCGTCGGGTGCGCCTATGGGCGAAAACGAGGATTGCGCCCATTACGCCGCACATGTTGCACATTGCCGTGAACGTCGGAGTGAGAGCAATAATTTTAGGGCCATTAATTAGTAATAACACTAAACTGATGAGGGGTGAAAGCATTTAAAGCGTCGCCTATGGCCAATTTTGGGTGTGGTCATTTTCTGCGATTTTGCGGACACGCACAATTTTGAGGCTTGACATGTTTGGTGTCTATTTACCCGACGTGACCCCGTCTTTTATATTTTACCAAAAAATTGGGGTGATAATAAATGTTTCATAACATTTCATAGGTGAACAGGTTTTTTTTTCAAAATGTAGGGTACTTTTTTTGTTATATAGTAAAAAATAAAACCCCCAGTGGTGATTAAATACCACCAAAAGAAAGCTCTATGTGTCCCCCCAAAAATTGTATAAAATTAGTTTTAGTACAGCGTTGCATGACGGAATAAACGTCAGTCAAAGTACCGCAGCGCTGAACACTGAAAAATGGCCTGGACAGGAAGGGGGTTCAACACCCTGGTCTTCAAGTGGTTAAAGCTAAACTCTGAGAAAAATTAAAAACTCGCCATGTAGCAGATCTCCTTCTGCACTGCAAGGGTTACATGCTCGTTTAGCACAAAAAAAAAGCTTCTTGAAAATTAAACTGCTTTTACTTTGGTTAGGGTTTTAAGGGTTACAATTTCTTCTTGCTTCTATTTCTTTGAAATGTTAGGAGGGGCTGTGATGGGTCTGAGGTGGCTTGTCCATTGTATGTTAATGAAGCTTATCAGATAAATGCAATCGTCAAATGTCAGTCCCAAGTCTTTCCATTAGGACAGACCACTGTGAAAGTGCTAAGAAAAACCTGGAATCAGCCATCTTGCCTAATTTAACAAAACATCTAAACGGTAAGAATTTTTTTTTAACCTTATTTTTCAGTATGCTGTGTGAAAAGGAACATTTAACCAACATATAGAGGGGTTTTCACAAATTTGAGTGCAGAAGTGGAAATACACTCGAATTACAATGGAAGGCCCATAGATGCAGTGGGACAGTACACAAGCTGGGGTGTAGGGGAGATGAGGAGAGCATTCACTGCCTGGAAGCAGGAAGCAGGTAAGTAAGACTGCTTTGTTTAATATCCAAGACCTAAATAGTGCAAAGGGGGTTTTGTGTTTTTCCTGGAGATAGGCCAAGCAGAATTCTCATGTTTTGTCCCTTTAAAGTCCCTGCAAGTACAGAAAAATATCTGTTCGATCTGCTGGAAATGCACTCAGTCTTGTTGTGGACCAAAAATACACAGAGTTTGTATGGACTGAATGGTATCAGCCCTCCCATTGTCTCTTACTAAACTACTTACCCACTGTCACTCGTAAGTTACCCATACACTCTCTATGGTCTTTCCAACCATAATCGATCAGTTGATGGGAACCCAACAATTTTTTTACTGTACTGGACAAATTTTCTCAAAGGGTGAGGCTAGAAAACGAAAATGTATGGATTAGTGCAGTTTTCGTACGAAAAAAATTACAACAAGAACACTGTACATGCGCAAATGAAAATCTGTTCTGTGGATCGACGAAATTCGGTGAGTTAATATTCCTAACGAATGTTTATCGAAATTAGCATTGGTCTGTGCATGATGGGGTATTTGAGCTAGAATGAAAAGAGGGTTCTTCGTAGTACCGAAAATTTCAGAAGGAAAATCTTTAGGTGTATGGCCAGCTTTACTCTCAGATGTTTACAACCTAAAAGCTCATCTTCCTGTAGACCAAGATAGGAACTAGGAAAATTATTTGAGATAACACAGCACATGTGCAGAGGACACAGGGCGGCTCTGAATTTCTGACAAGATCAAAAGGTTTTTTGCACTTTTCAAACAGATATAGCAAGTTTCCAATAATTAATTGGAACCAAAAGGATAGGTGAAACCCGCCGTGACATCATCACGCACTCGTGTGATGTCATGACGTCATCATGTCATGCACACTTAGCTGCCGTCAGCCATCTTGGGGGCGTTCATCCGGCGGAAGAAGGTATGCTGTCATGTCCCCTCCTCTCTTGTGCAGCTGTTGGGCTCTCTTTTAGTATGTCATTTAAATAATTACTAGAAGGAGACTGTTATTAGGCTTAAAAAAAAACTTGCATTATGCAAGTTTTCCAAAGCAGCTCCTGTACTTTCTGTGCATTGAGGGACAGCACATGACTGTGAATGGGTACAATAGAACAGCATGGAAATCTCAGTGTTGAGCATTGAGGCTCTTCAAATTGCTCAGGTGTGATTGAGGGGTTGAGTTTACATATACTCAATGAAGTACAAATGCAGTGACGTCACTGCACTTGTAATCCATTGACACTTCCTTCCGTCCTATAGCTGAACGTCTGTATCTCAGTGCGCACAGGTACTGGGATTAAGAATCTGCAGGAGCCAGAGCATTACATGCGTGACCCACAAGCTCAAATGCAATAAAACAATAAATGCCATTTTTTTTCCTTTATCATTGTGTGTGCATTTATTATTTCTTTTGCAAGAAATGGACTTTGCCTTTAATCAACAACATCAGAGACAAACTTTGGCAAATAATCTGTTCACTTTACAAGGGAAATTTTCCCTTAGTTTAGTGAATGAGGTAAAGCTCTGTTGACTTCTTTATCCAATCATGTGCAAGCTAAAATACTTTTTTTTCATCCCTCATTCCAGGGCCGTAGCTACCACGGGGCAAGAGAGGCAATCGCCTCAGGCGCAGCTGAGAGCGCTCATAGCCAGGGCCGGCCTAGCTGCATCCCCTTGCCCCTGTTGCCATGGTGAACATAGGGCACCATTGGCAACAGAGGCGCCAGGTGGCCAACACAGTATAAATATGAAGAAGTCACTTGCACTCCAGCTTAAGTTCAGTCAATAAGTGGCCAACACAGCCGCGGCTCGGCAGGGAGAAAAGGTGTGGCACAGGCACCAGCTTCTCCTCGGATCCCCGTTGCTCTCCCCCGCCTGAATGGGCAGAGGACTCTGTGTCCTCAATCTCTTTTTCTATTTCAAAAGAAAAATGTCAGGGGTCTAAATATAAAATAATAATAATAAAACATATATTAAAAAACAACCCCTCCCACACACACACATATTATTAGACATGTGCAAAGAATAAAAATTTGTTTCAAACGAAATGAACGGAAACTAAAAATGTTTAGTCAAACGAAACAAATTTGTATGCTATTTTGGATTTGGCCACCAGCATGCTCTCCAACATGCCAGAGACGGGGCACATGATGTCACATGACACATGGGCTGGTATAACACGTCTGTTGGGGGGCACAATTTTCTGTTCTTGCCTCGGGCGCAAACGGAGCTAGCTACGGTTCTGCCTCATTCACATCTCTGGGATGAAGGAACACACATGATGCCACACGTGGACCCGCATTGCATGAGACTGCATGTTGCAATGTTAGGTGAGCTGCAAGCCGTCAGGGTTGGAAGTAACAGGTAAGGGGAAAAGGTCACAATCCAAGATGCACTTCTTTGAGTACGATTTAGCCAGGTAGGGCAGCCTATTCAGATGACCAGACTGCCCTGACCCAACACACTTACCATGCTGTATTACAAATGTGTGAACGGGAGCTTAATTATTTTTTGCACGTGATTGGGTTTTCCTTGTATTCCAAACTGCCAGAGCTGTCACTGTTTAAATTTTTTTGAACTTTATCTGTAGTATACAATGTGTACACTCCATTCAGGTCCCCGCACATGGGGCGCCCTGAGGTGGCATCCAGTGCGCTGCCAAAATAATCCCAGCATGCTGCTATTTTCCACCACGCACTGTCCATCACACCTGCATTGTGGTGTGAACAGGACACATAAAACACCATTATTTTCTATGTGTCCTATCAGTGACCTGCATTCATCCAGTGTGGTAAAACTAGGGTTGCCACCTTTTCTTCAAGTGAAACCCCAACACTCTAGCGACGAGCGGACATTTTTTTGGGGAGAATGAGTCGTGGCTTATTCATATGTAAATGGCACCACCCATTCAAATACAAATATCACAGTTGAGACTATTTTCAGTGGGGGGCCAGTAGCCCCTGTCTTAATTTTGGTTGCCCCTGTCTGCCTGACATCTTGTGTCCGGGTTTCTGAAAGCCAGGCACAGCATTCAAAGCCCGGACTGTCCAGGTGAATCCTGGACAGGTGGCAACCCTAGGTAAAACGTAGGTCACCGCCGTATGCGTGAATGAGGCCTTAGGCCCCTTTTACATGGCCGTCTATTTTGATCAGCAGGGAATATGTGCATGGATCCCCTGCTTCTCGGAGCAGTACAGAACTGATCTCACTCTTGTGACATCCGTGTCCATTCATTTTTTTTCCTTCATCTTGCAATGGAGGAAGAAATTGAGCTGTACGGACCCATGTTAGGTCTATGGGTTAGTCGGATGTAAGCAGACATGTGTCCGATTACATCAGGTTCCACCTGATTCGTCAAGATCAGGTCCACCAAAATGGTGATCTGATGTCAACAGAGGCGGGTCCGATTAGATCCGGCTGCCAATAGAGAAACATTGGGCTTCCAATCTGCCTGAAAAAGTGACCGGTGGACCTAATTGGACTGTCCGTGTGAAAGGGGCACACTAGCCCATCTGCTGAAAAACTGTGTTTCAGAGGACAGGCTAGTGTGTTGTAACCACTTTGATAGAGTGCGTTGTATTGCACACTGCTAGAACTGTCACCGTTTACATTTTTTAGAGCCCGTTCACACCAAAATCGTAAAGAAGGTCTGTTGACTTGCAATTTCAACTTCTGTTGACTTCCATTGTGTTTATTTAAATGAACATGTCCTGAGTGGACAAACATCTTTGCATTTGTTTCTTTTACTTCTGTTCCGTTGCATTGCGATGACATCTGTTTTTGTTCCATGAATTTTTTAAAAAAAGGAGGCTCTACAATTTTTTCATCACGCTGCCGACTGCAATGGCTCGCAGGGGTGTAAACTGGTCCCATTCTGTGCCCTTGTGTAAGCGTCCTTTAAAAACAGACTGCAACGCAACGAGTCTGGTGTGAATGGGGCCCTAAACCTTACGTGGAGTGTACAACGTGTCAAGTCCCCGCACGTCAGCACGGTCTGCTGCGGTGCCGCGTGGGCAACCTGCAGTGGGATCCATTGTGGTGTAATAAAATGCATGTTTGCATTTTATCGCAGCGCCCAACTATCGCACCTGTTGTGACGTGAATGGGAGGGGAAATAATTATTTTCTATTTGTCCTAGTGGTGACCTGCACGGTACAGCGCGGGTCGCCTCTAGATGTGTGAATGACCCAAATCCTTTCATCAGCGTTCACATTTTCATTCTCTAAACTGTGTAGGAAAAAAAGAGAGACGCTGTCCGTTTGCTGCGGGCAATCGCACCATGATACAACTTGCGTCGGACACTTTTTCTTCGTGCGTTTCTTGTATTTTTTTTTTCAACACAAAGAACACTGGGTGGACTTCAACTCTCGCCATCTGTACTTTCCCAAACCTACACGGTCCTGGAGCTTGAAGATTTGTCACACACACAGAAAAAAAAAACAGCAAACAAAACAAGTTAAAACTTTTTGTCTCCCCCACACCCCCCTTGCCAATGTGCAGTCAGTAGGAGGCCACAAGAAAGGAGTGGCAGAAGAAAAGCGGGCTGGAAGCGTCCTCTTTGCCGGTGGAGAGCTGCTCTAGGGGCTTTTTTTTTTTTGGGTGAATAAGCCCTGTCTGAATCCGCGTGTGCACTGACATGTGAAGAGGCGGCTCACATTTCGTGCCTAAAGAGAAGAGCCAATCTTTTCTTCTTCCCCTCAGCCTGCCTTCTTTGCTTTCAGTCTCAGAGCTGGTGTCTTGCAGAGAAGGAGGAGGGGGCCGGGAAAGGATTGTCTGAATTTTTTTGTCTGTGTGTGTTTTGGGAGGGGGTGCTCGGAGCAGATAGAGGTGCTGCTCTGCTCTTGTCTTTGTAGTGTCGCGGTGGGGGGGCGAGGAAGGAGTTTTTTTTTCCTGTTCCTGAATCCAGTCACTCTCTGCCTTGGAAGAAGCGAGGACGAGCTCTCCTTTCCTCTCAAGTTTTGCTGGTCGCGTGGAGGGGATATTCCAGTGTGGCCCCTACGCCTGGGCTCCGGGGAGGCTTCCACCTGCTCCGCTCTGGGGCACACACTCACACTGACACGCTCACATTGCTGTGCCTATGCATGCCGCACCGTTCTGTGCCGGGACTGCAACTCCAAACTTCTGCCCCCTTCACAAGTTTCACTGATGTTCCCAGTCGTTGCATGGATTCTGTCAGTGGCAGCTCGCTCCTAGGAAGATACTTGGAACGTATCCTGAGGTAAATCTTTCTCTACAGAAGCCTATTTTATGAATGCAATTTAAAGGAGTGCCCAAATCACCCCCCTTCCAGAAGGTAACCCAGTGCTGGATGTATATGTAAGATACTAGACTGTGAGGGGAATTTATCAAAACTGGAGCAGCTGCCCTTAGTAACCAATCAGCTTTTCTCTTCAGTTTGGTCAGTTAAGCTTTAAAAATGAACCATAGAAGCTGATTGGCTACTATGGGGCAGATTTTGTCTGCTTCCGTTTTGATAACCCCCCCTGTGTGTGGGGTTTAATAAAGCATATTTGCGTCAGTGTATTAGAAAGCCCTGTGGCGAAGTTGCAACAGCTTTCTTGCTATTTCAAGATGCAGGTAGCTCTTACGCGTGACCCTTTTACGTTACGGCGCATAAGGGATTTTTGCTGGGGGGGGCAGAAAAGTGCAGGTAAACAAGACATTTTCCATGCTGGAGTAAATTGTGTTGCACGTGTAAGTATACCAAAGTATTCTAAACCTTGCCGACAGTTCAGTGAATCTGAGAGGACAATGGCCAGCGACACCTAAAGTCGCAGACCTTGTGATTTCCCAAGCTCTTAGATAAAAAAAACCACATTGCAACATTCAACATTACAGCGTCCTTTTTTATCTTTTGTTTTTTGTTTTCTTTTGTTGTTTTTGCAACTTGGATTTAAGGAAATTCTGAGGTGTGCTGGCCATCTGCTCCCTTGGATTTATCACCGTAGGCCGTGCTCCCTTTTTTATTGGTGGGAAAGGTGAAGGAATGGGATCCACTTGTGTCAGGTTACAGGGATCTGTCACAAGTTGCCCCAATTGGGAGACAGATTACTAACGAGTGTCTATGATACTCTTCCAGTGATTGTTAATGTGGTTTTGTCTTTGAGGTTTTTTTTTTTTTTAGTGGGTGAGTCCGGCAAACAAGTGGAAAAGTAGCCTTTCTTGTTGTCTGAGCTCCACAAGAAGTTTGGTAAACATTAAGGGGTTTAGTCACATGATGTGACTTTCCCAAACATTCTCCATCCAGGTGCTTGTGTTTTCTATGGGAGGAATTGATTCTCCACCAGCGAATGTTTGTGAAGGTCCCATAAATAGATCCCTTAGTGTTAGTAAACCAGCCACATTACCTTCCCCCAGGGATGATAGTAGCTGAGCAGACCTCCTGTTATGTTAATATACATGGCACGGATTCAATGTCCAGCTTGGCAACTTATTCTAGATTGCCAACAAACGCTAGCTTTGCTGTGGGGTTTGTTTACCAGGAAAATAAAGCATGCTAGCCATGTGATGACTCTGTAATAGATGCAAGCATTTTTTTTTTCCAAAATATTCTTCCTGCTGATTGTACATTTGGAAAACTCTGTGCTAAACTCTTTCCTATTTCTGCTTGGACCTCAGACAAAGGGGGTACACTCCGAAAACGTATCCTGAAAATGTAACTGCAAATAGAAAAAAGTATCAGAGGCAGGACTGTTGTTGCAAGTGCACTAATACACCCTCAGTCACCTTACGCACATTTTGATCGCATACGTTTCTCTTGTAGTTCATAGAGTGGTGTGTAACCTGGCGTTTAAAGCTTGTTGGCAACTATTACAGCAAATAATTGCGTCTGATGCGCTTAATTTCATGCAGCGCGGCTGAAAAGGATCTCCTGACTGGGGTTTAGGGCAAATCTTGTGAGACTTGCCTGTCACTTCCCCATGTGCTAACGAGGTGACAGTAATCAGGGAATGATTGCTCCCATTATCTGTGTGGGTGTTTTGGAGTGTGTGCTTGGTATGTAAATATATGGAGATATGTTGGGAATATAGATGCCAAAATATACATGGTTATTAGAACGGATGCCAACATCATTTGCATTATCATATAGATCTGCAGATGCGGTAAGCACTCTCTTTTTTTAGTGTACTTCTTTAACTGTGTGGCCCGAGGGCTGCCTCTTCAAAGCCCACTGCTCTAAGCATGCACGTTCCCAACTGGTGGATCTTTTTTTTCTGCATGCAGCTTTTGTTACATCTTTTGTCAGACACAATTTCAGCCCTGTTAGCACATGTTCGCTTTCGGAAGATGCATCTGTTGCTATGTATGCTTTGTTATGTACCCCAAATCATCTATGTGGTCTGCGTAAGCATCAACTATTCACACCCTACTGCACACTACCTTTTAACACTTTTTAGTTCCTATGTAAAGAACTGAGGTGGCCACACACGGTCTGTTTTTTCATAAGATTTGATGCAAGTCAACAAACTTAAATGGCAACCATAGCTTTTTATAAAGAAACAAGAGTTGGAAAGAGCAGATGACTGCCAGAATGATTTTAAAACAACCTGGAAAGTAATGTTTTCAGATGGGTGCGCAAATCAGATAACAGATACCAATTTTTATGTACTTCTGTATATTTTAAGAACAGGCCATGAGTTCAAAGATTTCTGATGCTTTTCAAAGTGCACATGTTAAATGAAAATGACCAAACATCCCATAAGTCATTTAATTTTCATATAATGAACTAATACTATTGATAGTTGACTTTGAACTTTTCTACAGATGTTAAGATGGTGAATTTTGCAAAAAATCGGGCCATGTATGGGCAGCCTTAGTTTTCCTCTGATGTGGGACATTTTTTTTTTTTTTCCTGGCCACCTCTGTCTGACCTTTGCTGGCTCAACCTTCATTTATGGCCTTGCAACTAAAGTGCTCGTTTCTTCCTAGAAAGCCTCTTGTGTGTCTTTTGTTTGTATACTGTCGTCAGGATGGCTAGCATGCATACCTTTGTTTGTACATAGGTTAATCATTACATGTATAAGTCAGAGAGAAATCACTACAATAAAGAATTGTTCACATTTTCATATGGATTGAGGAGTTTACAATTTTTTTGTAAAGTGTGACATTTTACCTTGCAGACAAGTGTGCACCTTGAAAGTTTTGCAGTGCTGTGATTTAGTATATCTGCATTTGTTTCACCATGTAACAATACAGTGAGTTCTAGTGTAAGGGCATGTCTTGGCTGTATCAGATGTATCAGTTGTATAACTATGGTGCTTGATTTTTTAATTTTAATAACGCTACTTTAAGTCCCACTATCCAAAAGACACATTAAAAAGCATTTTACTACAGTAATGCTAATAGACGATTTATATAACAGTTACCTTGCTTTCTATATTATTTTAATGCCTTCTTTATCTTTTAAAATGTTTCTTTTTAAGTCTAAATGAGAATTCCATGGGCAATATTAAAGGTAAAAGGAATGTAGTACAATATAAACACAGAGGAGAAAATGAACTTGCAAAAAAGGGAGGGTTCAGTGAGAAATAGTATAAGATATGAAATAGTGTCTCTAAAAGTAGCAAAAAAGTTGTCATCTTATGAGCCAATACCTTTACGAATCTACTTTATGTCAATATTGAAGGCTCAGGAGTAGTAAGGAAGCTGGCAAAGTGACCCATTCTGTTTTTGTAATTTTTTGTGAGAGCTGCTCACTGCAACATTATACCGAAAATGCACATGAAATCCCAAACAGACATGACTATATGATTGTTTTAAGTCATTTATAAATAATAGCACCCAGTGCTTCAAACATTGTACCAAAAATACACATGGAATCCAAAAATTCAGCCATTGTATTATTGTTTTTACAGGTAAGTAAAAGTTACATTTTAGGAGTGCATGTGGATAACAGGAAACAGTCGTGAAAAGGACTTTGTTGGAATGCATCTCTATTTTTTGTTTTTGTTTCAGCGATTGACAACACAGACATGGCTATAGGATTTATTTCAGTGGTTTATAAGTAATAGAATAGATTAGTGACAAAAACTAAACCTTTCAAACTCACAAAAGGTTTTCTTAAAAGAGATGTATATAATTCTTGCATACAAATAGGACGTGCATCTTAGTACCCAAATCTTTTTCTAGTGATGAGTGAAAGGGAACGTTTGTAAACCAGCCATGTCTTCCCATCCCTCTGTTCTATAGTTCTACATTTGTAAACACAGAAACATTTGGCTTTTGCTCTGTCTCCTTCCTTTTTTGCATGCCCTGGTTTAAAACTGCGTGTCACTATTCCTTATTTGTGCACTCGGTTTTATGTAAGGCTTGTCACTGAAAAATGTTAAAGGCTGCACTAGACTGGTTAAAAAGTTTTTAGGGTTCTAATAGTTCCTCTCATCAGTATCTGGGTACCCATCCATCTGTTACTGTGCAGTGTCTAGATTTCTGTTGTCCTCTCTAGTTATGAAGGAAAGTTGAACACTGATACATATGCCAAAACATAGATGGCATTTATTCTTACATTCCTAAGCAATGTGCTACTGTCTAGTTTGCATGTAATTAAATTTAGGTTGTAATGCTTAAGGATTTCCTATGCTGTTTCGGTGTATTGTGTTACTGAGGTTATTAGCAAAAAAATTGTACATTAATAATAAATAAATACTGTAGACAGAATTATATCTTTCATTTATTTGGTCCACGGGATTAGTATGAAGAATTTATGTCATACAGCAGGCATCTATGCTAATGTTTTACTGTCTTAGTGAATTTGACAACTATTATATGTTTGTTGTCAGGAACACTTTAAAAGCTTCAAGTTCTTTCATCCTAAGAAGAATTCCCAATTTTCTTTAGTTTTGGGGGCTTGCACCCCATTGAATAATATACTCAAGCTGTAAGAATGAAGTTGTGTATTTTTTTTTTTTCTATATAGACAAACACCTGTTGTGTTGGATGCATTGCCAATGTGTTATGTAATGTAGCATTACTTGTGAATGTTTTCTAAATGTCTGTGGGGTGTTGTCTTTCAGGGAAGTTAATAGATCTGATTTATCATCAGTACTGTTGATCTGTCTGAAATCACAGAGCATTTTCTTTCTAAAATGTTAACTCTAAACAAACAAGGTCCATAAAATGACAGTGGAAAGTTGCAGAGAATAATGCTACAAGAAATAAGTGGCTCAGTTATCACCCAGTCAAGTCATAGGCTAAATTGGAATATGCTCTAAAACTACATGCTTCTATCTACATCTGAGTTGGGGTAAGGTAACACAGGGGATTGAAATCAGAGGAAAAGTTATTTCTGTTTAGCTCCTTCAAGGGCAGAGAAACCAGCTGCGAACCTCTGTCGGAACAAGGATGTAGTTTTTGGGTGAGGATGGGATATTTGCACAGCTGAGACCAGTATGTCCTAAGGGAGGGGGGCATGATACTGCACAGTCACCCAACAGCGGCTCTCAGACCCCATAACTTTGGTGTGTAATGAGGCAGGAAATGTGCCATTAAAATCCAAGCGTGTGCAGTGAGGCCACCACAGTTGCATATTCTATAGCAAATGTGACATTGCGTGGGTGATCCTGTCAGCGCTACACTTATTTCCTGTGAAACTATATGACACTGGGTGTTTTTGGACTAGTGCGTACCACATTCTTTGACACATTTAGGCTTATTCAATACATGGAGCAAAGTCAGGAAGCCCTTAGCAACCAAAGAGAAGTACTTTTACTAAACTAATACCAGTATAGATTGGATCTTGAGTGGATTACTGTACTTTGCGCTTCTTTATTTTTCTGAATAAATCCAGATGTGTGCTTTTGAAAATTTGACATTTGGGTCTCTTTCTGTATTCTTTTGTCTGTTACTGCTGTGCATGGCAAAGATCTAGCTGCAAGCATTTTAAATTAAATTGCTGCTACACTTGTGTTTCTCAACCCATCAAACACTGTTTTGGTGGACTATAGGCCAATGTCATGACATGGACATACAATTAGAATTTATATAGTTGTTTACATATTAAATGCAGCTTGTCAATTATTATTTATATATTGACTTATTACCAATATTACAGGATAAAAAGATAACAAACAAGGCAGAATAAATTGTATTTTATGTCATTTATATGGAATTCAGAAGCCAGTCTGTCCTATTGAAAAGTCAGAAGGATTTTTTTGAGGAGCCAGGTCCATTGACAAAAACCTCAAAACATGGGCGCCAGCTGTAATCTTAAGAGCATTGGCTACCTGGCTCCTGGGATTTGTCCAGCCCTGTTTTATGATAACATTGATCAGTAAAGAACCTAGAGAACTTTCCATGGAAAAGAATTTATAGGGATAAATCTCTAAGACCAGATGTCAATTCTTTGAAAAGGACTAGTGGTTTGAGATTTATCTCAACTGTAGCTTCCTTTTAAATCACTGTTATCTAGATACAATGGATGGCTTCATCTTTTGTTAATTTAATCTGTCAAAATCTCTATTTGGCATCCAGTAGTGAGCTCTTGGAGAGGCAGCAGTTCACTAGATAAAGTAGCTTGCTTTGACAAGTTTGCCAGTAAAATTCAGTTTTGATGTGCCTATTTTTAAAATAATTTTCTGCTCTACACAAGTACATGACAAGGGAGTATTTATTTTGAATTTTTTAGCTGTAGTGATAGTTTTTAATAAAAGGTACAAAACCCTCTGATTTTCCACTGCTTATTACTTGGCAACAGCAGCATGAATGAAAAGGGGTAACATGGTTTCTTCGTTCTTTCTGTCTGCTCTACAGCACTCTAATTTACCTTCAAATGGCAATGACATTGTTCATTCTTATCAACAGCTCAACTGGATTTAATTGTGCCTCAGTTTTGATTTTAAGCTGCTGGTATATACAACAGAATCTAACATGGGTTTCAAGCAGTATCACAGACAAATTGTGAAAGTATGAATGATCTGCATTCAGCCTTCCTTAGGTTTCCTAAAGCATATGCTTTCAAAGTTGAATTGCAGTTCAGGATGCAGTCTATGGATTCAAAGGTAAAATCATTTTTATCTGTTCTACACCATTGTGATGTACATATGTTTTCTTATGTACTACTCAAATGGTCAGGAAGTGTCTGTAAATATCTGGTGTGCTTAACTTTTAGCACAAGTGCATCACAGAGTACTCAACAAATCTCAAATGACAACCTGCCGATGCATGTCACTCATCTCGTTAGTGCAACAAAGGTATCTGTAAATGAAATTGGGGCTCCTGTTAGGTACCTCATTGGAGGAGAAATTGCTGACATGAATGCATTCTTGACATCAGTATTGTGTAAGATTCTGTCATCCTGATGTTAATCTTCCACTGTGCTCGCGTGACAAGGAATGCAGAAATAATAACAATAAAATGGAAAGTAGATCATACTGTTCATTAGTTTTGATATGTGAAATATCGTTTTCCCTTAAAAATCCATTTGAGTACGCGGGAAAATACAATGTGTCTAGAGTTAATGCTAATCTCTATAAGCACCTACCTCTGTTTCAATTTCATGTTTACAGCATTTTGGCTATTATTTCTAGTGATTTTGCTAATTTCCTAATGCTGAATTAGCCGATGTTCTGCTATCTGGAAATATAGTGATAACAGCACACATGGTGGACTTTATAGCTTATTTGATGCCTGCATTTTAGCTTTTCATAGTTTTTGAAACTATCTTTGAGCTTATTAAAAGATTAATAATCCACTAAATTAGCAATGCTGGTTGTCCGCTATTAAACCGCTACTGACAACAGTATCTGAAATAAAGAGATGGGCACTGAATTTTCTGTGAAAAGCCAATTCCTGTCTCCACGTCTATTGCCTGAGAACAATTCTCAGTCAAGTGAAAATGCAGCGAACAGACATAGCATGGTGCCTTATGTATATAAACATTTTTATTTGTTGGTTCTTTCATCATTACCCTGCTGACATTGTTTGTATGTGTTGTTAGATTGGTAAAACATTGGAGTTGGATGTGGTGCCTTATGTTCAAGGTCCTGTGCCAGTGCTAGCCTCTCAGCATGGATGTTCTCCCTATCTGTATGTAGGTTTCCTTGAAGGCTTTTCTTTTCCCTTTAGATTTTTTTTAGACTGTAAGCCCTCACGGGCAGGGCCCTCCTTACCATCTTGTCTTAAATTGTATTGTGACTGTAATGTCTTCCTTATATTATAAAGCACTGTGCAAACTATTGGCGCTATATAAATCCTGTATAATAATAATAATAATAATTGGTCTATTTGTAGATTTGTTATGCTACCGTAGTTGGTATCCGATTTCACCCACCATTAAAAAGATTCCAACAGCATTTGTAATAACCCCTTGGCATATGTGGGATGATCTTTAATCATAATTTTAGAGCCGCAACCATATGCAGCATTAGACACAAAAATCTCCTACTTTACTGGAAAATTTGTGTTGAGGGCATAGTAGCAATTGGGTCACACTCAGAGGTAGGCCATTCATTAATCAGTCATTCTGGAGTAATGCAAAAAGTCTGTTTAGTAAAACCATGTGATGAAAAATATTCAGCATGGAATGGGATGAGGTCACATATTTATTGTATTGACAAAGATCTACCCATTAATAGCCAGCTTAATTTCCACTGGACTGAGACTGGTATGCTTAAATAAAATGATCTGGTTTTCATGCGCTCCACAAATGATAACCATAGAACCCATTTTATAGAGGTTGAAATTATATTGACTTTACTTTAAAAGCTGCTCTGGGCAATGTCATCATTCCTTTTTCTCACAATTGTACTTAAGAAAAAAAAAAAAAGTAAAAATTATTTGTAGATAGATTCTGCCAATTTATAGAAGATTTGTTTGATTTTTTTTTTTTACTAATAATGTTTGCCTTATTAAACTGGATATAGTTCATTATTTTCACTGAAGAAAAGCTAGAAGGTACTTTCCTGTGGATGGTATAACTGTTTCATTATTTATTTTGTTTTATTTTAGTGGTTTTTATCCCCCTAAATTTAAAAGTTGCAAGTTTCCATTTTGTCTCCACATAGTAAGACTGTAATGAGCGTTTCATATTGTGCAAGGAAAACCTTCATTCTGAAGCAGCCCAGTTCTTCTTGCACTGTTTCAGAAATTCAAGAGCATATTTTGTAGGATTTAAACATTTTTGTCCTGCGTCTTATCTTTTCACATTGTATCTATAAATCTTTGTCTTGTCTCTGCATATTGTATTTTGTCTATGTATATTGGCTGCACATCTGTTTCTTGTCTTTATTCTGTCCTGTCCTTGTACACCATCCCTGTGTGTATTATGCATGTGTCTATTATGTCTATATGTTGCGTCTGTACGTCTTTGTCATGTCTACTTTTATAACTTGTCTTGTGTCTCATAAATACATAAGGCTGCTCTGGAGCAGATACCTGACATTCCTCCTATAATCTGTTTCACTCTGCACTTCATATACTGTCTGTTTTTTGTGCACTATATGAACTGCCAGACCAGAGCTGGGGATAAGGCTGTCTGATTAATGTATGTACAGTTCAACTAATGGGATCAATAGACCCTTTATAGTATGGAGGATGAATTAATGTAGAAAATATGTGCTTTTGTCTCATGCTAATAGAAAAATATGGTAAGATGAATGCCCAAATGTTTCCAACACATTCAGCATATTATACTTGCGGATGTTTTGAAGTGTCACATACAGGTCAATTTATTAAGTCAGTGCCAAAAGCAGAAATATGGAATAGTAAACCATAGGAACCACATAGTCGTCACCTTTTGTCATTTTGGTGCAGCCAGACCAATGAACAGCGATTGGGGAACAATTTCTATGTGCGGCTGCTTTATGCATATTGCTTTACTTAAAATATACTAAATATATCTGAATTACACATCTAAAAATTATTTCTCGGATATTTTAAGACTTTCTCTTTTTTAATCCTGTTTTTCATATTGACATATTTTTTTATAATTTGTTTTGTATTCTGATTCTGTTGATGTTTTTTTTAAAACTAGGAGGAGTATATTTATCTGTATGTTATTATTAATCAATATAGACCAATGTCCGTAGTTGTAAAGAATACATTTATAAATTGGCTTATTTGCATACAAGTTTAATTGTATTTTACTGACACTTTTGCATTATTAATATTTTTTCACTTTGTTCTTTATTATCTTGGTTTTATTATCTATTAAGTCACTTCATTGCACAACACCTTATGAAACAGCTCTTGAAGTTTATAAAACACCTTTCAAAACATTCACCGCTCAAAAGAGCTTACAGTCAAATCCTCTTATAGCCTCACAAATACACATCATCAGATCCTCAGGAAATTACAGATTGTATGACTCTTACTTAAAGTGTATCTAAAGCCTAATTTATTTATTTTTTTGATAGAGTGGAAATGGTTTAGAGGCCCTTTCCTGATTTTATTGCTACCATATTGGCCCATACTGGGCAGATTCGCCCTCTGTAGTTATCCTAGTGACTATTGTCACCAGGACTGCAATACAAGATTTTAAGTGGTCTCCATGACACAAATTAAGGGACACCTGTTATAATTGGGACACCTGTTTAGGAGAGATCTCCCACACTTTGGAGAAATTTCCTTCCACTCCTTGTTGTGTGTGCAGGGCAGGAAATGAAGGGAAATATTCCCAGTAGGAAACTTCCTACTCTATCCAAAAAAAGTTTTGGCTTACGATATACTTTAGGTTTCCTAGAATACTGAGTATATATCTTAGATTGTGTTAAAAAAAACTAAACTGCTAAATTAAGAATAGCTTAAACTGACCATGTTTAAGTAAAGAATCACATAAGCTATTTTTTTCAGCCAGAGCAAGTTGTTCTTTCTTAATTTGGAAGAAATTAAAATGTTTTAGCTAAGGGTAATGCTGTGTGTTACATTTATTTCCGTGGGTGCTATCAAGAGATATAGTAAACTTCAGCCCATCAAAGGAATGCTCCAACTCCCTGGCCCATTTATGGCCCTACCATTTAAGTTGCTGGGTTTTGGAAAATGCCCATTAAGAGCTATATGGCCGACTACTTTAACATACGTACTCTAATTGCAGTTAGAGATTGGACATGTGCCCAGCTGGAGAAATATGCTTGTAAAGAGACAAAATGTATCTCTTGATGCTTTTCATGGAGGTAAACAGCAGTTTTATCTCGAAGAAAAATTAACTCTTGAGAATTGCTAATTTGAAAGTGTGCAAAACAGTCAGTTTAGACTCATCAGCCCTAAAAAGCTGACCATAGTTTGTTCATCCCATAGCCATGCATACAACAGTCGTGCCATCATGTGTGGGAGGGAAGTATTGTGATTGAACAAGGTTATCAAATCTGTCCAAAGTGGTCAGCCAGTCGGGGTATACAGATGCCATAAACATGATACTGCTGTCCGATATGACTGAAAACACACAGATTGGGCAATGTAAATCTCATGTGTATGGCCAGTTCACGTTCTCAATAGGAAGTGGGAAATAAATGCAGAGCATGCTTTTCTTTTTTTATTTAGAGTAATTTATGTTTATATTACATGTTCATTAATTAGCGTCTGACATGTGCGTCATATATTTATTATGGTAAGAGATTTTGAAAGGATGTATTGCAATCTTTTTAAACAGTTTGACCATGTATTTTTTGATGTCATTCCATATTTTGATTATTCTTTCTGTTCTGTTCTAATAATAGGTAGGATAGAATTAAAAGCAGAGATTGATTAGTTTTTCCTTTCCTATATTGTTGCATGCGATCATACCTGACTTTTCTCTGTACACTGCAGATACATATATATTCCAGTTATTTATTTTTATTTATTACAGGTATTTATATAGCGCTGCCAGTTTACGCAGTGCTTTACATAGTGCACATTCACATCAGTCAGTTAACCCAAAGCTATATAAGCATATTCATAATCATTTAAAATAAAGGGTGTTGTCAGGAAATTTTTGTGACTTAGCAGTGTCTTTGCAAAATACTTTTCATGCCTGTGTGAAATGCCCTGCTGTCTTTTTCAGTGCTGAGTTCAGTGGTCCTGTAACATGGCCAAAAATTCTGCCCATTTGTTCTTTTGTGGCAGGATCACAAGCTCACAAAAACTGTCAATAGTGTTTTATAATTGCCAGATGCAGTACTTAAAGTGTCTATCTGACAGTGCTGTAGAGTATCTGTGTAACACTGATTCTAATTATGGGCCTATGTCAAGAACATATTCTTGATTGGCATTTCCTATAGCTAATGGGCTTTAACATATGCAGGTTGGGAGTTTTAGAGAAAGTGGGTTGATTTACTAAAGGGGTAGAGGATATTTAATTAGCTTAGTTAATAAGGTGAAGCTTTGTTCGATTTGAATACCCTATCAGTAAAAGGGAAATAAAAAAAAACAGGAATTTTTGCTTGCACTCGATTGGGGGATTAATGAGAACAGATGTTTAACTTATTCACTGAACTAACTCAAGGTTTATTTTGCAAAGTGAAATATATCTACTCCTTTAATAAATCACTCTCATTTGTCTTATGCCACTTATTATGGATCAGATAATAATATTGACCCTATTGCAACATCCCACAAAGCATTGAAATTCTTCAACCTAATTTTTAAAGGTAGTATGTAAACACATAATAGATGTAGGCTCTACTGTTTGTTTGACCTCTTAGGGCCATTTCAAGAATTTCTGGATTTAGCGTAGTTATCTCTACTCATCTTTTTCTTTATCTTTTTTTGACTGTGGTCCACATATTATGGGGCCAAACTAAGAAAATACCATGATTCTATTATCTCCTGTTTGTCAAAAAATATAAATATGCATAATGGCATTAAACTCTGCGTTTGACATTTTTCTAGAGTCTTTTAAAGAAATTGGGACTGAAAAACCTCAATAGCTACCCTGCAAGAACTTGGATTGTTGAGATATAAAACATCAAATAATGTGAACAAAAAGTAGTTTTTGCCAGAAATGTCAGCCTTTTTTAAACATGGGGCATAAACACCATGATACTAAACAGTGTGTATTGGGAAATCTGTTAGATTTCACTAGTGTATGGCCCGTTTGAGAGAACCAAAAACTGATCTTCCATAACAGACATTAAATTAAATAATAATATCATGCTTGCCTAATTCACCAAAACTCTTTTTATTGCTTTATGTGTGGTATGTGGTGTTGATGCTTTCACAAACATTATATCACAGAGAAGCCCTTAAAATAACTTATGGGTCTTAGGGAACCCCTTTTAATAATTACTATATCTACAGAGTACATTAGCATGAGCAGTACTTTGGGATATAGGAAAAAATTAAAGAATAAGGATGTGGCACACTTAGCATTGGTGGTCAGTGGAGAAATGCCTTTTAACATTGGTGATCAGTGGAGAAATTCACCTTTACATTGGTGGTTAGAGAAAGATGCTCCCTTACATTTCTTACTTTGGTGGAAAATGAAATGTTCCCTACATTAGTGGTCAGTGGAAAAGTGCCACACTACATTGGTGCTCAGTGTAGTCCTCCATTCCATTGGTGTTTAGAGCAGTGCTCCCTTATATTGGTGATCAGTAGGAAGCATGCCCCCTTACAGATACCTATAAAGATCATTGGTGCCATTAGTAACAGAGTCAGAAATTGTTCTAGGCACAAGAAACCCCAGGGTTCCAATGAAACCTGGTTGAGAAAGGCTGCACTAGACAGTTTAAGAAATAGTTATTTCTTGTGTACTTTCGATACCTTTGGTTATATGTTCATCTTTAAACTGATAAAATTGGGAAATTTGATTGCAACAGCATCCCCAGAAGGCAGTCTTAAGGAGTCAGTTATTGTTCCTTTGTAAATAAGTTATTGTGTTTACTTCTGTGTGTAGCATTTAATAATATCATAAAGCATAAGATGTAGAATATTTTAGGCATCTAAAACTGAGATAACTGAGGTGATAATAAAGCTAAAACGGATATGTTAATTTTTAATGGTAAACTTGCAGATCTAAAAGGCATGTCTAGCCTTTTCAAAGTTTTCTTGTAGATATTTACATTACAGAGTCAAGCTTGATGTACATCACTGTTTGTTAATATTTTAAAAACTCTGTCCCTAGGTCTTATATACAATGATATGGTTGCAACTAGGGATCATTGAACCAAGTAAAGTTCACTTCGCAGGAAGTTTGGTGAACCCAGCAGGCAGTCTGCAAACCCCAAACCTATTGCTAAACGCTATTGAAGTCAATGGGAGCCAGACCACAAACATATTGCCGAGTACTACGGGTGCAGTGGGAGCCAAATCTTGCTTTTTTTCCTACCCTTTGTACGGCTAAGAGGTGTGTGCAATAAGCTGCCGAAAGCAGCCGAGTGAATAACCAAGCCAAAGTGAACGACGGCTATTCACTTCAGCTCAGTACGGCTGATTTTAGCCGAACGTCTACAAAAGCAGCCATACATCAGCTGCCTTCGAAGTGCAGGAGCTGTTTGACTCAGCCGATCCAACATCTGGATTGGCTGAGCCTGAAGCTCTGGCAGTTCACTCACTGCCGTTCGCCCCTATTCTCATAGGGGCGAACAGCAGTGAGTGAATAGCCATATGTCGCCGAGTGGCATTCGGCTCGGCTATTCTGCTCGCTACCTCTGAGGTAGCGAGCAGAATAGAAAAAATAAAAACAAATGAAAATGTAAAAAAAAAATATTTAAATAAATGTAATAAAAATTGAAAAATTAAAAAAAGTTAAGAAAATGATTTAAAAAAAATTATAAAGAAAAAAACAAACAACTTGGGGTCCCCCTCCCAAACAATACTAGATCCTTTAGGTCTGGTAGGAATGTTTGGAAGGACCCCTATTAAAGAAAAAAATGCGTGGGGTTCCCCCCAAAAGTCATACCAGGCCCTTTAGGTCTGGTAGGAATTTTTAGGAGGAACCCCACCCCCAAAAATGGGGGAAAACAAGTTTGGGGTCCCCCCTAAAATTCCTAACCAGACCCTTGATCCGAGCACAGGTCTGGCAGGGAAGGAAAGGGGGGGGGCGAGCAAGCACCCCCCCATTCACTAAAAGATTAAATAAAATAAAAAGTCCAGACTTTTGAAAAAATCCTTTAATTGAAAAAAAAACCACAACAAAGGATTTTGACAAGTCCTTTATTGTAAAAAAAAATTCCAAAAAATGGATCCACCGACGTAAGGTCAATCGACGACGACTTTGTGAAATAAAAAATAAATTTAAACAAAAATAAACTATGCCTGTTGACCTGACCGCACGCGACGAACTCCCGTTGCAGAATAAAGAATCTGACAGATGCCGGCAAAATATGACATATGTGACATCACCGCTAGCTCTGCCTAACTGTTTACTAACTAGTCTTTCAGCAGGTCCAGGGCAAATTAAAACAACTGGGCGGAGTCGGCTGTGACATCAGGGCTGGCTCTGCCCAGTTGTTGTTTAATGACAGATCAGCATCCCCAGGTCATTTCAGGACGCTGATCTTGTAATTACTGTCAGCCGTGATATCTCGGGTGGCTCCATTCAGCTGTTGTCATTTACGGTTGTCATTTACTTAGCAGTGTGAAGCTCCATTCCTGTTAAATACCCAATCATGTGCATGTGAATTTAAAAATACCAGGATCTTGTTTTTTTTCTGGTTGAATGAACACTTTCACTTTTTTGATGCAACTAGGTGAGTGAACCTTCTCTATGCCTTTAGTATATATACCTCCTTAAGCTGCCAGTTAAAAAATATGCAGTAAGCAATTGAGAATGACCTCTAGTTGCAAGTTTACCAATCTATATATTTAATACAATAACAAATTTAGTAGGAGCAATCTTAAAAAATTCCTTAAAAATGCAAAGTGTAAATTCAGGCAAAATTTGTTTGTAGAAAGAGTAGAAAAGGGTTAGAACCTCTATCCTCTTTTTATTGCTGTCTGCTGTCAACAGGGAGGGAAGGAAATGAGATATCCAATGGACACAGACAGAAATAAATAAATAGGTGATGTAGGTTCTGTTCTTCCATCTCTCAAGCGACTTTTTGCTGAAGGAGCCAGGCTGAAAATTGTGGGCCAGACAGTTTAGCATGGATGGAGAAATCTGTTTTTCTTTTGTTCAGCCCGCAGCCCCATTAATGTGTTGGCAGCTCTAAGGTGAACACTCAAAATATGGGTCAACTGAAATCTCACATTTGCCTATAAAGTAGTCCACGCACATCTAAAAAAAACATTCTCTACCTGCACCGATGTAGGGGCTGCTGGCATGGTCTGCAGTGCTCAAGTTATATATAGAGCTCAGGGCTTACTAAGGTTTGGACCTGTATTTCTATCCATTCCATTTTGAAATTGATTATTTGCTAAGGAAGGTTCTGTAACATAGGTTACAGACAATTCTATAAACTGTTGTTCCACATTGGACTTCATGGCTTTGATTTACTAAAGGTTATTCATTTAACCCTGTATAGCTGGGTTCATATTGATTGGGTGAATAATCAATCATGTCAGGGTGGAAAAAAATACATATAAAAAAATTAGAAATTCCTCTTTTCACAGTTGGAAGATTAAAGTGAAGAAAGCTTCACAGGGAAAAGTGAACCTTCTACTCCTTTAGCAAATCGTGTCCACTGAGCCTCTTATGCTTGAGATTGGACACACATAGCTTTAGACTCTTCTTGCAGGTTTAAAAAGCTATAGAATGAATATGCATTTTTCTCAATTCTGGTCTTAGGTGGCAACTTAAAGTGAATATTTTCCAAACACAATTAAGGTTGAAAATAAATAGCGTGTTTCTTTCAAACTATTATTAATTTAACATGTTATTCCTCTACATTGAATTCTGAAAAATACGATTGCTGCTTGCCCGCTTAAGACCAAGAAAAATATTTGTAGATGATGTGTTTGCACTTCCTACAGTGGTGGGTAAAAAATTATTTTGTAGGTAAAAATTAGAAACAAATGGTACAGGCCTAGTTAACAGTGTAATTTTTTTTTCATTTTACTGTAAGTTTAAAAACAATGAGTTTTAAAGTATGAATTCAGGTATTCCATTCATTATTTTAGTACCCCAGATATGATGAAAGAGTCTGTAAATCTTACTGACCTCCATTTGGCCTTTGCCCTAATTTTCCAAGTGGACCTTGTATCTTTTCTATCTGCACTTCCAAATGCACATATGTTGCCAGTCAGAAAAGTTCTCCATATACTAGAACAGTGTTGGGAAGTCAAAAGTTTAGAACTTCAGGTTCAGCAGATGGAAAAAAGTTGAAGTTAACAAATTATGCTTATAGATGTGTTCAAAACCTAGCCCTTATCCTCACAAGGTCAACTATGATCTTGTTAATGTTTTAGCTATGCATATCAACATTATTGACTAAAGCCAAATCCTTATTTTTTTTAGTTTCGGATAGAGTGGAGAGGCATTAAAATAGGTCCATTCACTCCATCTGCGTTGGAGCTGTGCTGGCCGTTGTTTCCAGCGCAGCCCCAATGCAAGAGAAGGCATTTTTTCTTGTCACGGAATGGTGCCCATTCACACCACCACATTGCGGATTGAATGATATAAAAGTAGGGTAAGCACCGAGATGCAGCACAGTACAACTGCCTTGCACCCCGCTGTGTCCATAGAACTGAATGTAGAATTCCAATAATGTTCTAACAATAATAAAAGAACAGCGCGATGTGTTGGGATCAGCGCTTCGGCACTGTGCTGGGGCACCGCCCACCATACACTGTGCAGTTAGCGCGGCGTCTCGTTTGAATGGGCTCTAATGGGATAGACTGGTCCCCTACACCATTTGCATCCTATTTCACTGTTTAGATCGTTACAACGACAGGTGAAATAAAATGCAGGGCTTGTTTATAAAAGACAGAAATTTATATTTTATAAAAACTTTTTTTTTAAATACATGAATCCAAGCAAGTATTAACCTCCCGGGCGGTATGATTATTCAGGATTTTAGGTACCAAAACCGGTACATTGTTTTTCAAGCAAATATGTTGTTTTACATTGTAGGCCTGTAGTTCTTAGTAAATCCTAGGAATAACTCACCTAAATCTGTCCAAACAAGAGTCCAGTAGACATCCCGGGTATGTTAAAGTTTGAAAAACAAAATAATAAATTATAATATAACAAATAATTAGAAATAATTACACAAAACAATAATATAATAATAATAAA
>NW_017306345.1:2437747-2451225 GCF_000935625.1 Nanorana parkeri | reverse complement strand
TCCCGAGTGTGGCTCGGGGTTACCGCTCCTAGCTAGGAAATTTAACCCCGAGCCACACTCGGGAATACCGCCAGGGAGGTTAAATAAAGGTCATAGAATTTATATCAAATATAGGTTCAGGGACTATGGTCTCATTTCTTAGATCAAACTACTCACAGTTCTGTATAACATGAAAAGCACACTTAATTATTAGATGGACAGATGTAGACAGAAAATGTAAGATAGTCCAGACACAATTTATTTTAAGGCTAGGTTCACACTAGGGCGATCCGTGACAGGGTGGCAATCGTGCACGAAACCACATGTAATCACGGAATCGCACGCCACCGCTGATCGCGCTGGCGGTGCCATTTTTTTCTAATGGCACCCCAGTCGCACCAGGCAGAGCGTGCGGTTTCCCGCCACGATACCCTCCGTGCAATAGCGTACGATCGCGGTTGAAAAAAACGTGCGGGGCGTGTCGCAAAAAGAGGTACATGTACCTTTTTCACTTTCTCAGCAATTTCCATGCCATTTTAATTGGCATGGTGTTTTAAAAATCATTGGGGCTGCGTGGCAGTCGCTGTGTGCATTCGTGCACAATCGTGCGTTCTCTGTATTGCCGATATCTGTACCTAGCCTTAAGTGGCGCCAAAGTTTGTTTCCCCGAGAAGCCAACGTTTTTGTTTCCCCAAGAATATATGCCTGTAAAAGAAAGAATACTTACCTCTCCTGTCTCCACACTGCTGTGTGGCACACTGTTTTGTTCAGTGGTTCCTCCTGCTGACCTTTACATCACTGCAGGACACAGGATATTGACAACCCTGGAAGTGTCAGTTTCTCGGCTGATTCTAGGAATCGGGCAGTTATAGCAAAATAGAAATAAAGTATAGGTTGGAGCAGGTGCTCCAACATTTTGAAAAAAGTGTAATATTTCGGAGTATTCAACAAGCAGGCAAACAGCTCCTGCTTGTGATGTGACTGCAGTTTCCTGGATTGCTTGACCCAGAAGCCCTGTTAACTTAGGGGTCTATTCACGAAGCAGCGGAAGGATCTAGCTTCGGCCGATCCTTCGGCTAGCTTCGGCCCCATGACCCCTTCGGTTCAGTAGAACCAAAGGGCTGCTGTACGGGCTATTCACAATAGCCCGTACAGCTCCCGAACTTAGTCGAGCCGAGGCATATGCCTCGGCTCGGCTGAGCCGCGCTGAAAGCCGAAGCCATAGGCCGGCCAAAATCCTGCTTCTGGCAGCTGGGCGGAGCCAGCCGTGATCTTACGGCTGGCTCCGGTCACTAGCAGAGAGATCAGCGTCCCTGGTTACCAGCTAACCAGGGACACTGATCTCCAGACAGCAAACACTCCCGGGCGCCCAAGAGAGAAACACTGCTTTTTCTTTTTTTTTTCTTTATTCTAACACGGAGCCATGTCAGAATAGAAAATAAAATAAAAAAAATGTTTGCCCATAGGAATGCATTGCTAGATACCTATTGGCTATTTCAATTTGCAATAGCCAATAATAGATTAGCATTGCACCCGCCCTCTGCTGATGGACCTGATGGAGAACTGCAGCAGAGGGTGGGTGCAATGCTAGTTTACTATTGGCTATTGCAAATTGAAATAGCCAATGGGAATCTAGCAAAGCATTCCTATGGGCAAATTTTTTTTTTTTTTATATTCTGGCACGGCTCCGTGTCAAAATTTAAGACAATTTTAGGGAGAATCATAATCATTTAAGACAATTTTAGGGAGAATCATAAATAACATTACTGCCCATTACCTAACTGGCCAGATCATATGGTGTTGACGAAGAAAATCTTTACTTTCTGAAGTAATAATTATGGGTCTGTATTTTTATTGCATATTATTTAATAGGCTTTCACATTTGTGTGCTGGTAGTTTTGGACATGGTGGTGTTGGTTTATTAAAGGTGTAGAGGCTGTTCCATTTGCAAAATGAATATTAGTAAATTACGGTAGGTGAAGCTGTGTTCACATAAACCCAATCACGTGCTAGCAAAAATCATGTTTTTTTTTTTGTTTTTTTAATTTCCCTTGCACATGAGTGGTTATTCAAAGTAAACAAAGGTACAGCATGTTTATCAACTTAAATTTTGCATAGTGAATATAATCTTTGCAAAGTGAACATTTCTTTTGCTTAGGAAAGAGCATTTGCTCCTTTAATAAATTAGCCCCATCAGGGTTGATTTACTAAAGTAGAAGGAAGTTAAGCACTCTTGGTCACTACATAGTTACATAGTATTTGAGGTTGAATAAAGACATTAGTCCATCAAGTCCAACCTATTAGGATCTCATTCTAGGAGTACCTGTACCACTGTATATTACGGTCCCTTAAGAAATCGTCCAAAAGTTTCTTGAACAATTCCACATTATTTGCTGAAATCACCGCCTGTGGCAGTGAGTTCCAGACCCTAACTGATCTTACTGTGAAGAACCCCCTTCGCCCCTTGTGCTGGAATTTTTTTTCCACCAATTTTAGGTGGTGGCCTCTAGTTTTTGTAATGGAGTTAATTTTAAACAGTTTATCGCTAATGTTGCTACCACCATTGAACATTTTGTACATGGAGATCATATCCCCCCTTAATCTCCTCACCTCCAATGTGAACATGTTTAAATTTAGTAGCCTTGTCTCGTAGCTCTGGTCCTCCATACCCCTAATTAGTTTGGTTGCCCTCCGCTGGACTTTTTCCAACTCAAGGACATCTTTTCTTAGTACTGGTGACCAGAACTGGACCGCGTACTCCAGATGAGGTCGGACCAATGATCTATAAAGTGGCAAAATTATAGACTTGTCCCTGCAATACATCCCCTTTTTAATACAGGACAAAACCCTGCTAGCTTTGTTTACAGCAGCCTGGCACTGCAAGCTACCTTTCAGTTTGTGGTCTACAATGACCCCCAAATCCTTCTCCATTTCTGACTTCCCCAGCGGCATACCCATAATTGTATAACCCATTTGTTTATTTTTAATTCCAAAGTGCATTACTTTGCATTTATCGACATTAAACCTCATCTGCCACATTAATGCCCACTCCCCTATTTTATCCAGGCCCTACTGTAATGTTATAATGTCTAAGTCGGTGTCTATTACCCTCCCAATTTTGGTGTCGTCCGCAAACACGGAAATATCGCTGTTAATACCCTCCCCAATGTCATTAATAAATAAGTTGAACAATATGGGACCCAGCACAGAACCCTGAGGCACACCGCTCATTACACTAGCGAAGCTTCACTAAGGTGAAGCTGCATTCTCCTGGAACACCCAATCCGGTACTTCCACATGATTAGTGATTTATTTCTTCACAAGTTGAATGCTTAAGTTGCTTTAGTAAATCAAACCTTCAAATATCAATGCTTCAAATAATAGGTAGAGGTTTTGATGGGAGGTCCAGCCAGATTACACAGCACTTGAAGCCATTCAACATGGGAAACGGGGTAATTGCAGCACCGAGCATCTTTTTGCCTTTCTTGAAGAAAAATATGTCAGTTTATTAAGTTAGTCATGATAAACTGGTAATTAAGTGATCTTTAATTGATATGTGGAATATGCTTTTTAAAATCATGCATTTTAATTTTTGCCTGAATCTCATGTGAGGGGAGCAGAAGTGTAAATTGTTTCATTCTAAATGATCAAAGCGTGCATGGTTAGACTTCTTATCGGTAGGCCTACATAATTCTAAGCTTGGGACTAGGTGTTCCCACAACACCAAGTTTCAGCCAACAGAAGAATCTTAATGTAAACAGGTGGCATGGAAGAAAAGCAAACGCTCTGGTTTGATAGGTTGTTTACCATGCTTCATTTTCTTTCAGTAAGTAGGTGAGTATAATGGGAACTGGAGGACTTTTAAGACACAATGTATCCTTTTGTTTTCTTATTTTTTATTCTTATTACATTAATATAGTATTTTTTGTTTTATATATTTGATTACTTGATTGATGTATACCTGCATATACAGTATATATCATCTGCACATCTGCTTCACTGTTTTATATTTAAATAACTTTGTCTTCTATTATGTGATAATTAACAGGGTGTAGGAATATTTTGTTTTAATTTTTGTATGTACACTTCCAGCTCTTTCCATTCCCCCTCCCAAATTAAACGTTTGGAATGTACACATTAAGCAAGGCGCCAGTGTCCTTTCCTGCCCCTGGTGATTTAAAAAGGATATTCATTTATGCCTTTTAAACACCATGCCGATTAAAATCAGAAAGATTTTCTTCATCAAAATCTAACATCCTTGAAAAATTAATTTGATGCTTCTGTTATCAGTTAATTGAATCAGCTCAGGGACGAGGTTTGTGTGGAGGGTGATTAAAAGCGGCCTCTCTCTGGGCTTTCTTTTCCCTTTCTTCTTTCAAACACTGCAACATTAGGAAAACCCTCCTTTTATTTCCCCATTTATACATATTTTCACGAGAATAACAGACGAATAAGGGTTGTTCTCCATGTCTTTGAGAAAACTTCCATCCAGGCAAGAAATCCTGGCATTTCTGAAATATTCTCTTGAGTAGGCCACTGGATCATAAGGAAGAAGTGGGGTGTTTACTATGTCTATACACACTGTGAAATATATACATTTTTACCTAGTACTTCAAGCCATTAAAGGAAATGAAACCTTGCACTTGCAGTATAGTGTTATTTTGCTTAACTGTATGTAATATTGAAACATCACATAATCTGATATTGTGAGAAGAAGCAAAGAAACAATAAATGAGCACAGCGGAGTAACAAACGGTATTAGAACTGTTTGCATGAATCTTCCAGGATATTTCTTGGATCCTTTCCAGTAAATGGCTGACATTCTCCAGTGTATTGTTACTATAAGGGGACTTATAGCATGTTGTAAATACCCTATTATGTTCTAGTGCTATCCCTAGCAAGCTAATATTGCAGTAATCAGCTCAAAAACAAAAGACAGAACTGCTCCAGTACTCCCGTATTCAGCTGTGGTGCTTAAGCCTTGGGTGCCAAAGCTTCCCGGGGCTTTGCCTCCTCCACAAACAAACACAAGCAAGCAAAGTAGTGGGGACTCAACACAGATTATCCGTCAGACCTCAAAATAGCGTTATTAGAACAAGCAGAGAGGGCACTCCACCTGCAGACTTCTAGCAGGTAGAGAGTCTTGTCTGTTTGTTCTAATAAAACTACACCTCCTCTGCTCATGAGAGAGCCTTTATGCTGTAGACAATGTATATGCTTGTGCCAGGGCTTTTAAGACAATCCATTTTCCTGCATGTGACATCACTTACATCCACATTATATTCTTAATGCAATATATGCTAACAATCAGTGCATCACAGGGAATTTTAAAAGCTCCCCACTGAGCGCAGAGTATTTAGAAAACGCCAATGCTTTACTCTTTTATGCAGTAAATGAGTCATGGAGTAAAGGGATAATTAAAACATTGATCCCTTTTAATGACAGACTGCACGTGGATCTAACATTTCAGTTTGTGTGGTAAAATTTTGGTTAATTCTATAACGGTGTTAGATGCGTTACCTCCATTAGCCCTATGAGCTGGCACTCTGCAAACGCGTGCCTCTTTACTACTTTAAACCTCGCCATGCAGTCACACTTCACAATTTAATTAGGCGACCCTAATTAACAAAACTTGGCACTCACCTCTCTCCTGGCCTTGTCCTCTCTTGCTGAGAATCAATGGCTTTGATATGCTAATTAGGGAGTAATTTAATTTCAAAGGCCGCAATTAACAAGGGTGTTGTGGACATGCTGTAGTTAAGCGGCGTAATCTAATTTGCATTAGTAACAAGCAGGGACTAATTAGAAGCTTAATTAGACACTTAGCTGGCTCTCATGTTTACCTTTTTAATGAGATGGAGAAGAGAAGCTTCCTCTTCTAATACTTCTTAACTTTCAAGATCTGGTAGCTTGGTGCGGTAAAGGCCAGCCTCTCCAATAGAAGCAGTGTGTGGTATAGTCATAGGACAAATGAGGACTTAGGTTTGTTAGCTACCTTTTGATTTGTCAGAGAATAGAGATCACATTTTTGTTAGATTATATGCCAACATTTTCCAACTGTCCTTGATTTCCAGGGATAGTTTTTTTTGTTATCATACAATGTCTCAAACTTGTTGACCCTGGCTTTGTAAACTGACCACCTGGACCATATATGCCCTTGCGTCTTGCTTCATGAATCCATGTTTTTTTAGTCTGCTAATGTTATTTGACCATTTTTAATGATTTAAGAAAGAGCAGCAAAAATATCCTTAGTCCATTTTTATAACATTCAATAATTATTTGATTTGGGGCATTATTGTGTGTCACAATATCAGATTCACTGAATGAGCAGCAAAATACCCTGGAGATTACTTAAAAATATTAGTAACAGTGTATGTTTGCTTAATGTAAAATGGCAGAATTAGAGACAGATTAATGCCTATATTTGAAATAAAAATGTAATGGATTAGAAGTTGTCCTAAGGGACCAGAGGATTTTAGTAAATGTGGTAAATGTGTGAACTTCTATTCTAAGGGGCCTTCTAAAAGTGACAAGGGGCGGAACTTAACTGAAGGGATATAGCTTACTGTGATCAGAAAAATTACACATTTTGTTTGCGCCTGAGTGTCCCATTCGCCTACAGTAGGCAGGAGGAGTAGGAGTATTGGAGCTGTACATTGGTGCTTAAATAAATATTTTACATTTCAGCTTGTGTAGAGGACTGGTCTGTTAGTGAAAGTCTGGGTTGTAAGACACTTTCATAGATAAAGCTTATTTAAAGAAAAGTAGCATAGTCTGGCATTGGTAAGCCTGGCCTTACTAAACCTTAAACCGCCCTTTAATACATATCTAGCACTCAGCTCTGGTCATATTTTATAACTGGTACTGTAATGGAGACATTGCCATAAAACATTCCTATACTAATGTATAAGAGAATAACAATTAGTTTTGATACCAAACATGCCTGTACTGCATTGTACAGATGGACCGGTCACATCAAATTTTTGAGGCAATATAGACGTCCAATTTATGTAATGTAATTTCATTATGTTCAATAATATGTTGGTTGTTGGATTGTAAAACCATGCCAACTGGAAATGTGCATATAGATTGAATAATTGCCATTCAGGGTGTGTTTGGTAGAGATTCCACCATCCATTCAACAATGGCAGAAGGAGATTCCTCCATCCATTGATGGGGGAATATATTAGTTTTTTCCTGTTCAGCCCTAAAGCTATGCATCTATGCATGAGCACATGATCACAGGAGCACCCTATGTACTATCTAGGAAAAAGCACTGATGTGATTGAGCGAAAGGATGTGAGAAGAACATGGTCATGGAGACTGCCTAGAGGACAGCAGAGCTTAACCCTCATTTGTGAATGTAAGATTTAAATGTCCCTTACCAGCTTTCAGGAAATCGTCACTGTTTTACAACATGTTTGGTAAAAAATGTCAAAGCGTATCTAAACACAAAATACAAAATATAACATATTGCAACTTACCAGTCTTTAGATGTAGTATCTGCATTAGTTTGATCTTTTATAGGTTTGTCTCCTTTTTTTCACCTGTTAATACTGCAAATAACACACTTTCAGTCCCTTCAAATGTACACCAATTTCAGCACTGCATCTATGGGTGCAGCCATGGAACTCACATTGGTTGGACTTTGTTTGGTAATCACCAAGGAAAGTGCTGGGATAAAATGAGTTGTGCTTTCTTTTAAGTTCATAGCAAGTGACAGCAACACTGCATTTTTGGGAAGATCAACATGTATTTTTCTGTACTTAGCAAAAATGTTTTAGCTTAAAAAGTGAAAACTAATGTAGCCTCCACATCTTAAGACTGTTAAGCTGCAATTTATTAGATTTTTGCTTTTGGGTTAAGGTACGCTTTAAGAGTAGTGGAAGAAAGCTGCATTTTAAAGGAAAATTAGTTTTGTTAAAAATTTGATATACCATAAATTATTAAACATGCCACTGCAATTAGATGGTAGTAAAATGACTTTTTTTTTCAGTTCACAACCAGATATGATTATTCATAATTTGCAAAGAAACATAAATAAAATGTAATCTCACTGCATCCATGGTAACAGTATTGAAATAACAGTATTAAGTCTAGGCATGATCTGGCAGAATCTATAGCATCTATAACATCAATTGACGAAGGGGGCGTGGCCCCGGAAACGCGTCATCAAAGGAGTCCTGTGCTGTTACACAGGTGTCTGTGCAGCCATTTTTCAGATATCATCCAGGCTTGCCTTTTATGATTTTACTGATTCACTTTTGTGAGTATGTTTTTACTATGTACTTCAGTTTTTATCATTAAAAAACCATCTACACTAGGGTGGGCGCCCTTCTCTTTTTTTTTCTCCCATATTGCTCCCATATTGCTATGGGCCATTACAGTGTATTCGTCAATTGATGTTATAGATGCTATAGATTCTGCCAGATCATGCCTAGACTTAATACTGTTATTTCAATACTGTTACCATGGATGCAGTGAGATTACATTTTATTTATGTTTCTTTGCAAATTATGAATAATCATATCTGGTTGTGAACTGAAAAAAAAAGTCATTTTACTACCATCTAATTGCAGTGGCATGTTTAATAATTTATGGTATATCAAATTTTTAACAAAACTAATTTTCCTTTAAAATGCAGCTTTCTTCCACTACTCTTAAAGCGTACCTTAACCCAAAAGCAAAAATCTAATAAATTGCAGCTTAACAGTCTTAAGATGTGGAGGCTACATTAGTTTTCACTTTTTAAGCTAAAACATTTTTGCTAAGTACAGAAAAATACATGTTGATCTTCCCAAAAATGCAGTGTTGCTGTCACTTGCTATGAACTTAAAAGAAAGCACAACTCATTTTATCCCAGCACTTTCCTTGGTGATTACCAAACAAAGTCCAACCAATGTGAGTTCCATGGCTGCACCCATAGATGCAGTGCTGAAATTGGTGTACATTTGAAGGGACTGAAAGTGTGTTATTTGCAGTATTAACAGGTGAAAAAAAGGAGACAAACCTATAAAAGATCAAACTAATGCAGATACTACATCTAAAGACTGGTAAGTTGCAATATGTTATATTTTGTATTTTGTGTTTAGATACGCTTTGACATTTTTTACCAAACATGTTGTAAAACAGTGACGATTTCCTGAAAGCTGGTAAGGGACATTTAAATCTTACATTCACAAATGAGGGTTAAGCTCTGCTGTCCTCTAGGCAGTCTCCATGACCATGTTCTTCTCACATCCTTTCGCTCAATCACATCAGTGCTTTTTCCTAGATAGTACATAGGGTGCTCCTGTGATCATGTGCTCATGCATAGATGCATAGCTTTAGGGCTGAACAGGAAAAAACTAATATATTCCCCCATCAATGGATGGAGGAATCTCTACCTGCCATTGTTGAATGGATGGTGGAATCTCTACTTGGCATTGTTGAATTCAGACAGCCTTCACCCAATACATGAACAGTCACTGCAGCTGATTAGATGCAGTCACTTTTCGGCTGACATTTCCATCTGGCTTATTCCATTTTGTAATGGAAGTTTGTTGAGCCAGGTTATGCTAACGGGGTCACACACGGTTTGAATTCCGAGCTGTGTATGGCTACCTTAACTTCAACTTTTTGATCTATTGCCTCTGCTGTAACATCACATTCTATACCAAATAAAGCTAAATCTGGAATTACTTCACAAATCTTTTTGTTTGCAACTTTATTATTTATTTATTTATTTATATAGTGCCAGCAGCGCTTTACATAGTTGCATACTCACATCAGTCCCTGCCCTCAAGAGGCTTACAATCTAAGGTCCCTATCTCACATGCATACAGGGCCAATTTAGACAGGAGCCAATTAACCTTCCAGCATGTCTTTGGAGTGTGGGAGGAAACCAGAGTACCCGGAGGAAACCCACGCAAGCACAGGGAACACATGCAAACTCCATGCAGATAGTGTCCTGACCGGGATTTGAACCAGGAACCCTCAGAACTTAAAGGTCAAATTAATTTTTCTCTTAAAAAAACAAACCAGTTAAATGAAAGATAGTAAAAGGTAGCACACTCCCTGCAGGAGGAAACTGAGTGTGATCTAAATGATTAGTGGATAAATTAATGGATACATTCAGGCCATTTATACAGCTGGACAATCTCCCAGTGCGGCAATCCAGACAACAAACAATATCTGACTATCCAAAAAGAGCATTGTGAGGTCTACCTACACCATTGAAAGCCTAATTTGTTTAATGTTGAAAATACTTAATTGAAAACAGGTAGATTAAAGGCTTGTTCATGTCATGGCTGTTGAGCTGCGTTCTTCTGCACACCGCCACAGATGTATGGTATGAGCACGGCACATAAAACAATATTGTTATCAATGTATCCTGCTCGCTCCATACATATGTGGTGGTATGCAGAAGAACACAGCTCAACAGAAATACTGTGAGCAAGTTGTCAGTAAAGCTGACTATAGTTTTTGCAGTTTTATGAACATCTTCAAGGTAGTGGCTGCTCTGTGTGAAAGAATGCACACAACTAAATATCTATACTTTCTTTAGTTCCCTGCTTTTATTGAGGCATTTTTTAAAATGTGGGTTCAGACTTTGCAACCGGTTATAACCTCTGCCAACATTTTATTGCTACCTGTATCCCCATTTCAGTCATTCACTCCCATTTTCTTTCCTGGTCGTACAGTTAAGGGAAATCTAACATTTTACAGTTGTCGCCAGAACAGGAGCAAAGTGGTAATCTTTACTCCAGTAATATAGTTGGGATACATGTGCCAATGACAGTTATAAAAGGTGGGAGCGACTACAGACTGGTCTGAGTCATAACATTATATAAATTTGGCATGCCTTGGTACTAGGTATGCACAGATACCAAGTACCTTACTTGGTAAAAGTACAAGTACATGTACAGCTCCAGGACAAGATTAAAGAAAAACTCAGAAGTTATAAGGCAGCTGTCATTTTTTCAGGAGCATTGGCTACTGGACTCCTAGGATTTGTGCATCCCTGTTTTAATGTATGATTGGTTTTATATACATATTTACTGTATATATTAGGGACGCAGCGATACCATTTTTCCAAGACCAAGTACAAGTTCTGATATTTGCCCAAGTACTCACAGATACCATTTACTGATATATTTTTCTTTAGTGTCATGTAACAGTTTTTCTAAAACAATACAGACTAATGATTTCAGGACAGTGGTGGAGCGCCAGCGCCCAGTCGCAGCTGCAACCACTACTACCCTGGTAGTTCTCGTGAAAATGCCCACCACCGGCACTGATGCAGATGCTGGTATCTGAACATCCCTACGTGGTACCCCCAGAGGCACATATCTACCATTCAGCCACCAGATAGCACTTTGTATGTATTCTGCAGAACCAGTACAAATAAAGCACTAAATGTACAAAAGTCACTTGGGCTTCCAGAATTTGCATTGCTCCCTTTATTTATATCCCCAGAGAGGAGTTGTGACTCACTTGACAGCAACAAGTCATTACTCTGCTTGTCAGGTTTGCCAGGGGAGTTCATATGCATACGGAGGACTTGAACAAAACTCAGGGACAATTTTTAATAAAGAATATTTGCACATATTTACAGCATTGGCAAGCAAACATATATTGCATTTATTGTTGTAAATTATACAATCGAAGGACCAACGACTTTCTAGGGAGTCTGTGACAGATTGTGACCCCTTTTCTGTAGCACTTTGTTGATGGGGACTTTCTGGAGCAGAGAAGCTGCAGTTTTACATTTTTACTTGGCACTATTCCACAAATGTATACTTTTCATGCTGCACTAACTTTAGGTAATTGCATTTCTAAAGATAACAGGTAAATACAAGCTCTATTAATAAAACAAATGAGGAGAACCCATTTATATTTTCAATAATATGTTACATCTGTAATGTGATTTGCATATCGCAGCTAATGTTTTTTTGCTGTGCTTATGTTGAGGAATGTACTAATAACAATTTGTTGCCCAGATGCCTTTCTACGTAGTGAAAATCCAAGTTGCTTAAAATCCTGGTTCTGCTTGAGTAATGTGCTGTGGGGAATGTGATCTGGGAGAGCTATACTGTAGATGAATGAATGAGAAATGCATTGGAAGTTGTTATCAAAGTTCAGCCATTGGTTGCTGGGCAGTCCTAATAACCAGTGACAAGTGTGATTGTTATGTCCTCCTCCATACTATCCTGCAGATCCCACCATGACCTGTTCAAAAATAAAAACATGTGCGGGGATGGGGGGCATGGGTGTGCCAGACACTCATATAATGTCTGAAGCTCTCACCCAGCAGTGACTAATGCACCACACCGTGTAAACCACCTACCGTGAGTTACATTGGAGCAGGTGCATTGCATGCTCTACTTTTTTCAACTGCACCACAATGCGTGGCGTTCCAGGACTGCGAATTGCGGCGCAGTGAGTCACATTGCCGGTGCATTTGGGGTGCCATTTGAACGAATGGCAAAGCAATGCACCTGCTGCACTGTGATGCATGGTTGGTGCATTAATTGGTTCTGCCCGCCACAGCCATGTGGCCCCTCGAGAAAATGAATTGTCCACCCCTGCTACAGCTACTACAGGCTATTACAGCATCCCTGTGGCCCTGCCAGTGATTATATACCTATATATACTGTGTATATATATTAGAGGTGCACCGACATTTTTAAATCGAAAATAAAAATTTGTCAGGCCGAAATGGAAAATAATTTTTTCTAACCTTTTTCATTTAAAAAAAATATTTTATTTTTATTTATTTTTTCTAAACTTTTTAGTTTTTTTATTATTTTTTTTTTAAAGTTTACTGCTGGGGGCTCTGGGAAATATCAAGGGTCTAAACAGACCCCTGATATTTCGCTTTTAAAATAGAAAAAGAGATAAATGAACAGGAATCCTCTATACTGAGTGTTCCTGTTCATTTATAACTTGTGGACATAGTATGTTGACTATATCCACAATCATGAATGAACAGGAAGTGATGTAGAGCACTTCCTGTTCATTCATAATTGGCGACACAGTAAACATTCTATGTCCTCAGTTATTTGCAAGCAGTCAGCGATCAGATGATCGCTGATTGTTTGTTACCACTCTCTATTCTAACTTGCTGTCAGAGGAGGCTGAGCCGGCGGTGTGGGAGGAAAGCTCAGTTTCATTTGCCAGCTGACTCCTCCCCGCACCACTTGCTCGCCCTCCTGTGACAGCTGTCTCCTTCCCCACACCGCTTTCCATGCTGCTCTGTCACAGGAGGCTGAGCGGGGCGGTGCGGGAGGAGAGCTCGGCCTCCTGTGACACCAATGATACTGCTCCTCTTCTTGCTCCGCACGGCCTCCTGACAGTTTCTCTGCTCCACGCTGGACACTGCGCTGTGTCAGAGGGGACACAGAGCACTGCCCAGCGGGGAGCAGAGAAACTAGGCACGCACCGCAATTTTTGGTCGAAAGATAGTACTTTCGGCCTTTTGCCAAAAGTGCCATTTTTGGCCGATATATTTCGGCGGA
>NW_017306345.1:2434197-2437715 GCF_000935625.1 Nanorana parkeri | reverse complement strand
GCATGCAAGGAACATGGAATTCAGTAAAATTACATTCTGAACAATTATAAGTGGAACTTTGCCCCACAAATATCTACAAACATAACTGAACAGAGATATGCTGCAAAGTATGTAAATAGAGACACACCTTATGTATTAGCACATGCTTTCCACATGTATACAGGAATAGTTACATTATGTACACAGGCGCAAGGAAAAACCTTCGACTGCAAGCAGCTTTTATTATATTTGAAAGAGAATCATATATCTTGTTGTCTTGCTGGTGTTCTGCTATGTTGGCACAAATAATTGAGTGGGGTGTGGGAGGACAGAGTCCGAGACCCTTCACCCGGCTGCTTGATTCAAGTGTAGAGGTAAAATCATAAGCTCTCCACTTGTCCCCTTCTTATCTCGTTCATTCCCGCCCTGTGTGCTGTGACCTATGCAGCAGAATGTGGATTGGCCACTTCTCAAAGTCAGCTGTAAAATAACGCCCTTCCGTGTTTACTTACTGAGAGGGGCACTGATAACTGAAACTACCCCCACCAGCCTCACATTAGCACTGAGCAGAGTAATGTATACATAACATAAATTCTGTTTCACACAGCTTGCAGTTTATTCCCCTTGAAACTTCAGCACCAAATGTGTGAGTAACAAACTTTAATCTTTGTAATAACATTTACTTTAGAAACTTGTATTTATACATTGCTGCATTTACAACAAAAAAAAGAAAAGTTGTTTTTTAACAAGTTGATCGTCTTAGCAAACTAAGGCTACTTTCACGCTATGTAGATTATTTAAATGAAGGAGAAATTATCTGGAAAGTATATAAATTTAATCAGATCCTGGAAGCACAGGATTTTATATTATATAAATGATTTATAAATTATTATATGCATTTAGAAATGTCCTCTAAATGCATGTAACTGCATATTTGTCATGGCAAGTGTGAGTGAGGCCATAGCAGGGTTTTGTTTTATAAGTAGTTTTTCATTATGATCTCTTTAGTAGAACCACAGACAAAACGTAATATTAAGTAATAAACCATAAGAATGTCTGTGTCGTTTTTTGGATGCATTGTTTGACTGCAAATCGAATCTTGTGACACAAAAGGGCTGATTTATGAAAACTGCAGAAATTCAGCACAGGATTGTTGCTATTTAGCAGCCAATCAAATTTAACCTCTCATTTTATGGAAAAAATTCTGCAACACCTACAAATGTGCTCCTTTGTTCCTTTCTATAGTTTTTATGACTCAGCCTCTGAGGTTTCTATGTGTGGTCCGGACTGGACTATTGCACAGTTGTCATTGTAGATTTGTGAGGATACATGTGATCTGAGCAGAAAGGTGACCCATTAAAATTCAGGGAGCATAGCAACAAGGAGTGGAAGGTCCAGGAAATTGTTCTCTTCAACATAGTTATGCATAGTGCTTCTGGCCATATATTGATGAACAGTACGTTTACTAATGGATTTAATATTGGCTAGAAATTGGCTAGAATTCTCCTTCATTTTTGGTATATTTTATCATTCTGGTGAATCATGCTTTCTCAATTCTACTAGGCATTTTTTGAGGGTACACTAACAGACATTTAGGGGTTAATTTGTTAAAGCCCAACTCCAGGCAAAAATTTTTTAAACTAAAATAGTACACTAGCAGTTGCTTATAATAAAAAAGTGCTCGGGATGTAGACTCACCTTCCTCTGGTGCTTCCCCCACAGTAATTCCTTTTCATCACTGGATGTCCTCAGTCTAGTTGTTGAATCTTACCCAGTGTCATTGTTACCTCTGGAAGTATCAGATTCTGCAGTATCTTCAACTGATGGTTTCTTTTCATTATTGCAGAGATTGGTGGCATGAGCAGCTGGTGAATAATGTCTTCTCTGCTGGGGCCACATTTTTTTTGATCCTTTATTTTAGTGACAGAGTCAATTTAAACTTGAAGGAAAGAGACTTGAAGGAAAGAATGTGAGAGAAAACATGAAGGTTCACATAGTGACCAGACAGAATTTTGGTTTGCCTAACATGAAGGCAAACATTTCAACGTCAGTAAGCAGTTTCTAGAGTAATAAGGAAGCAGGACAAAATGTGAGCATGGCCAAATTAACATGATTTAAAATTAATCTGGCCTAATTATAATGGGCATGGTACTAAATTAGATTAGAAGTAGTATTAAACTCTCAAACATTTTTCCACTAATCAATCCAGATCAAACAAATATACATTGCCCGACAAAGTATTTCTTTACATTTTTGCCCAAGTACTTACAGTCATCATGTTTCAGAACAGCTGGCTCCAACTCTTCCAGCTCAGCTTCCCTGAACATCCTGTTGACTGCAAGATCACAAGGGACAGAGCAGTCTCCAGCAGCTGTCCCTCTGCTAACTTGGAGAAGGGAGGAGAGGGAAGCAGGGGAATGACTTGCTTTACTGAACCTGTATGTTTGTGGAGACACACACAGCTTACCTACACACACATGGGTTGCTCCATAGGAGCCTGCAAGGAAAAGGACCCACCCTAAAACAGGAAATCAGGGCCAATGCTCATTGGACCAGCTGATTCTGCAAGAAACTAAAACTTTCAAAAAATCAAGAAGCAGCATCCATTGTAAGTGATTTAATCTGCATTTGAAATAGCATAAAAAAACATTTGATTTCTAATATCCCTTTAAATATCTATTGAGACAATAATATACAAAAATACAGTCCACACTTAGAGTTAACTTCTTTCTTTCTGGCTGGTAAAAATGTGGCTTGTTGCTAATGTTATTAATAGGAAAAAGATCATAATGCCAGCATTTTCCCAGAAAAGGTGACCACGTTAGATGCACATGAGCATACTAATGACAGCAGACAGTATGTACAAAGCCAGAAACACACACAGGGATTCTATGGTAAAGTTGCAGAAAAGATGAAAAATGCTTCAGACATGCCAAATCACTGAGAATGTACCCAGGTGGTTCTCTAAATGTTTAAATGCCTTCACATTTCTGGGAAGGTGGACCCTAATTGGGTACACTTGTCAAAAATTCCCTCATCATCTTAGGGTCTTACTTAAATTGATGAACTAATCACAGTTGGTAATTGAGATTCATACAGGACAATTTTTTATTATTATTTATACATTTTTAATTATTATTTATTATTATTTTACTGTTGGGGGGGCTTTGGGGAAATATTAGGGGTCTAAACAGACCCCTGACATTTCCCTTTTGAAATAGAAAAAGACATTGAGGACACAGAGTCCCTTATGTCTTTTTCTGCAGCCTCAGCACTGAGAAATTCATGAATGAACAGGCGGTGATGTAAATCACCGCCTGTTCATTCATAACTGGGGACACATATGGTAGTACTATGTCCCCAGTTATTTACAAACACTGGAGTGCTCAGACGATCACTCCAGTGTTTGTGCTGCACAAGGAGGATCGGTAAAATATCAATGATACTTACCGATCATCCGCTCGGCCACGCACACAGCCGCTGTCATCCTGAAACTGACAGGAGGACAGCGGCTCCGCTCTCCTCCCCGCATGCCGCTT
>NW_017306345.1:2376367-2434166 GCF_000935625.1 Nanorana parkeri | reverse complement strand
GCCCCCCCAGTGTCGCGGGCCCCATAGCGACCGCATCGGTCGCTATGGTCGTAGTTCCGCCACTGCTAGGGATAATCATGTAATGTTAGCTGGCAAACACTTTATAGTGATCTAGTGGCCCGTGGTTGGAACCATAGCACACACTGAAAAACTAGGCATCCTACACACCAGAAAGATGACATTGTAGGGAGGTCCATGGCAGAACATGGGACTTAAATGAAATGGACCACAAAATAGATTTTACCACTTTTCACTATAAGTGATATTGCCATTTCGCAGCATGTAGATTCTTCTTCTATCTTTCAAAGTATTTTATTCATTTTCCAGAGTAGAATAAAACAATAAGATAGCACATGATGCACAAACAGTATGTAGATTCTGCTTCTAAAAACATTTTAAATACTTTGTATATGTACACACAGATCACACTTTTTCTGGGGGCAGATTTTAATCTCTATTGGTAGCCTAATTTAAAAAGAGAATATTTATTGCATGCTTTTTATTCACAAAAAGACTGTGAATAATCAAACAATTTTTTTAGTTTCACCTACAAAATTTGACGATTATTAATTAATGCTGCCCTAGTATTAACTGTTAACATAGTCTCTTGTTTATTTTGCTCCTGTTCAGGACTGGCATTTGACTGAACACGTTGGCAGAAATGGCAGCTTCTCTCTGTGTGTACAACAGTAATTGGGCACTCAGGAGGCTTCCTTAATTATGTGCTCTGAATTAAGGGTTCTCATCAGTACCCACTGTCAATGAGAGTGGACTGCCTTATCCATGTGGAGAACTGAGCCAGGACAGTCTGTTATCACTTTATTGGTAGAATAAAGTGAGAATAAAGCCTGGAGAAGAATGAGGGAAGAGTAGAGGAGACGATGACAATACAGAGTGAGAATTGGAGGAAAGAAAAAGGTAAGGGCTCTCCCTTACACTTTTTTCCTCCAAATTTCCTTCCACTGCTAGTAGATAATAATTGTTGCTAAATTAGAAAGGGAGCAAAACAGATATGTTGAATATTTGCAAAGGGTGCAGAAAAATCCAGAGTAGAAAGAGAAACGAGCGAAAATACTGTTGGTAAGATGTATAAGGGTATATGAAAAGAAACAAGGGGAAGAGAGAACATGCGTGAAGCAGAGTGCCGTAAAAAAAAAAAAAAGGACAGAGGGGAACTAGAATAAAGAAAGGGAGAGCAGATGGTTGAAGAAGTTAGAGAAGTGTTAGAGGTGGTTGACAGAAGGGAACAGAAATGGAGGAAATCTAAACTCTTCCATTTATAGAGATGAACTAGGCAGGCCTGATAACACTGCTTGAGATATCAGAGCAGCAGAGACACAGAAAATTACCGACTTACTGGACTGTTTTCAGGATTAATAGACATTTTAAAAACACTCTTGAAATGGTATATTGAACAGACCAAATGGGAGCAAATAAAAGTCCCTTGTTAGTTTACATACACTAAGCAAAAGTTAAACTGTTGCCCACATCTTCTTTCATTTTTGCTACAATTTCCCTTTCTTTATTTTCCATAGATTTGCAATTGGCAAAAACAATGCTTTTAGTAAAATGGCACAGAAATATGTAATTATTTTTTATTGGGTTTCCTTCTTAGTAGTCCTTTCACCAAAATAAAATTTTGAAACGTGCCAGGATAGAAATATGGGAGATTACATTGCTGAAACCATAAGGAGATCAGAGGTCAACTAAAGTATGCTGGTTGTTAGGCCATTAGCTGCCTGTCCTTCCATCTTCTAAGTGGCAAGAGAGCTCAGTGATTGTCAGATATTATCACTTTTTTTTCTGCTCAGATAGGACCCTGGTTTATATCTGATCACCAGCCACCTGGATCTATACCATTTCTCTCCATATGTGCTATGTATCAATGGGTTAAAAATTATACCATTATTATTAAGGATGTCCCGATATCAAGACAAATACAAGTACTTCCCCTCATGTACTTGCCGATGCCAATTACCGATACTTTTTCTTAAAGGGATAGGTGACTTTAAATGATCCATAGTACAACTACATGTTATGTACTATGGATCATGATTTAACCTATTCATGTTAGCAGGGGAGAATTGTCAATCTATTGCTGTAATGTAGTGGAGGTCCTGTCCCAGCTTCCCTCACTCAGTTTCACTCCGATCCCTGTTGCCTCATGCAGTGCCTCTCGTAGTTGGCGCTGGGCAGGATCGCTGCATCGTGTCTCGGTGCTCAGCTTGTGGGAGGCGCTCACAATTCTGCCCTGCTAACATGAAGGGTAAATCATGATCCATAATACATATACAGCACATACGTCCCGTACACTGCAGTAATCCACCATAAAATGCCTACCAGACCTAAAGAGCCTGGTATGACTTTGGGGGCAACCCTATGCACTTTTTTTAACTTGGGGTCCCTCCTAACTTTCCTACCAGACCTAAAGGGTCTGCTATGGATCAGAAAGTTTCTCTACCTCGGAGATAGAGAGCAGAATAATGTTGGATTGGCTGAGCGCGTTTGGCTGAACCGAAGCCAGACAAAGTAGGCTGATTTTAGCCAATGTATGGCTGAAATTAGCCATACAGGGCCGAAGTGAATAGCTTACCAGCGTTCAGCTCACTTCACTTCGGCCCGGTTATTCACTGGGCTGCCTTCGACAGCTCAGTGAATAACCCCTTATATGTTTGGGGTTTTTGCTGGCATATCTCGTGACAATAGCTTTTTTAAATTTCTTTTTGGATGCACTCTTGCATTTATTTGCATACTATTGTTGGTACTGTTGAAACTGTGTGTATTTATTGTTTAACATTAGAGATTATGGTCTGGATCATATCAACCCAGGATTTAGAACCGCTCCGCGGCTGGAGATTGTCTGGTTCAAGGATAGTGTCCTGTTTGATATATGGAGTGGGAGTTTTCTGGTTTTATTTGTTAATTTTTTTTATTGCAGTAGGATGTGTGGAAATGTTTATTTATATTTTGAATAAAGATTTATACACATGCAACATCTATATATAGAAGCTTTACAGCTTTTGTCAAAAATGATTTCTTCTGAGTGTTGTTTCTGTTTAATGAAATTGCAACCAACTCTGATGTTTCTGTTTTGGTTATAAAGTATTGGTTAGATCCCCCTTATAATGCACAAAGCAGGTGCACAGATGTGACAACTCAAATGTAGAAATCTTCCTGCCATAACAAGGCAGGCACAGCAAATCACCTGCAAAGGTCTTGCTGTCAGAGCTGCTGAGAGATATCCAACGCCACTGGGTATTTCAGTTTTTGGTAGGCTGATCCTCAAGCCATGTTAACAAGATTCAAAAATAATAAATATTGCCAACATATTTATAAGGAGGCATTCTGATTAACTGCACTATCTCTTATGTGTTGCTCAGGTTCTAGAAATAAGTCATGATGGTGGAATCTGCCTCTGATTCAATACGATCTACTCCAACCAGTCAAAATGGAGTAAGCAGTCTTCCCAACCAGTCTGAAGGAGGTGGAGTACGAGAGGCGAATCCAAGTGGAGAGAGTAATGGAGAGTTAAATACAGCAGAGCTCCTACATTTCCAGCAGCAACAGGTAAAGAGCAAAGTATATTTAGGATATTATAATATTGTAAAAATGCTAAACACATTTGAGCGTATTTTAATAGTCAGAGCAATGTTCAAGACACAGTAAGCAGCAGCCAGTCTGATGTCATATTGTCACTGATTTTTCCTCAGTAATCTGAAAACTGATTGGCTGATAAGGATTTTCACACTTTGCCCCATAGTCCTTATCTTTTCACTGGAAACTTGCCTTTGAGAGCTAGACATGTGTTAGAAAATTCAAGCAAATGTCTGCTTTTTTTGGCTTGGCAATGTGCATAATTAATCAGGTTTCTGCTATCATTTATTCCACAGGTGTTAAACCTGGACTCTGGGAACTGAAAGCAGAACCCTGGGCAAAGCTTTTCTTAACCCTTGCAGTGGGGCTACCCCCACACTGCAAGGGTTAACTACTCCTTTTTGCCTAGGTGCTAAAAAAAGTTGTACTCACCTTAATCGCAGTTTCCAGCCTCTCTCCGCCTCCTCTGCAGCTGTCTAAGTCTAAACCATCACTTTCTATACACAGTGTATAGACATGAGGACGGTGAGGAACATTCCAATGTTGCAGCATAGAAGGAGAGAGAGGCAACTGAGACTGGAGAAGTAGGGAGCCGGCTCAGCAGTTCCGGTACAACTAGACAAAAAAACAAGCAGTTAACACTTGCATTGCTAGGGTAGCCCCACTGCAAAGGGTTAATCAAAGTTTTTCCCAGAGTTCTTCTTTAAAAAAGAAACTATCCCCCCCCCCCCCCCATCCACACTACTTGCCCATTCTCAAAATGCCTTGTATTTTTTTTCAAAGAATACAAGGCATTTTGTGCTGCTTGGAGGTGCAGAGGAGGGGGCGGAAATGTGCCATCATCTCTCCTCCTCCAATCACAGAATGACTTGTATTCTTTGAGAAAAAAAAACATTACAAAGACATTTTGTGAATGGGCAAGTAGTGAGGAGGGGCAGGTGATGCGACCGGAGCACTTCACTGCTCAAGTCACATCGCTCACTCCCTGCAGTGCCCGGAAGCTCAGCGTTATGTGTAGGAGCTAGCATGCTGCAAGGTAACTTTTTTACACTTTGCAACTGCCCTCCACACAACAGTTTTGGATAGAGTGGGGAAGGATTTGAACTTCTTTAGGATATTAGTATCATTGGAATCTCCCTTGGAGAGATCATCCCAAAAACAGTACGTGAGGGGAAATCTCTCTGGCAGCAACACAGACAGAAGTACAGTTTGTTTGTTTTTTTAAGTATTGGAATGCTAGAACCTCTTTCAGATTTCCGGACCAGTGAGGGAACATTTCTCTAATGGAGCCCCAGATAGCAGTAAAAATCTGACAGAGGTTCTAACCTTTCTCCAGTCTGTCCAAAACTAAAAACAATGTTTTGCGTATACATACACTTTAATGGAATTGCCATTACTGGGTAGAACATTCCACAGCTTAACTTCTCTTAATCTAGGAAATCTCTTTGTATACTATTGTAGAAGCTCCTTTCCTTATATATATATATATATATATATAACTGTTGATCCCTTGTACAGTCTTTGGGCTAAAAAATTAAACTGCTAATCCTTTGCAATTTCTATGGATTTATATCTATATAATTATTAAATCACCTTTTAGACATATTTTTTCTATAATAAACAACCTTACATTAAAGGCTTTTTCACCCCTTCTGTTAATTTAGCTTCTCATCTTTCTATTTCCAAGTCTCCTATGTCTTTTTAACAATAGACTGTCCAAAACCGTATTCCATATTTAAGATATGGCACTGCAAATAATTCATATGGGATCAAAAGTATATCAGCAGTTTCAGATCTTTTTTTATATATACTAAGATTTCATTGTTTTTTTGTGGTTGGTGTCTTTCATTGAACAGTTCTGCATAGCTCACTATTCACCAGTATTGGGCTATATCTGTTGTAAAGCGCTGCAAACTCTCGCCTTTTGTAGTACGTTCTGATAACAGCTACCCTTTGCTTTCGGTCCTTTAAGCCGTTCTTTAACCCATGTATATGCATTCTTTCCAAGTTCCTGCATCTTCGACTGTACCAGACTATTATGATTTACATTATTAATGCTTTTCCAAAAGTATATTATGTCAACAGCATTTCTAACATCCAGATTTGAACTTACCTTCTCTACAGCTCCTACATTATGTAGACTTGGCTTATCTTTCATGGACTCTGATTTTATTCGAATAGATTCTCTGTTATATATGTGTTTGCATATTATTCTTCAGTATACTTTCAAATCATTTACACAATTTATTAGTTTTGTTTTGTTTTTTTACCGTTTCTAGCTTTTTACCTTTATTAGGTACATCTGCTACAATCTACTCTTATAAAGAATGACAAGAGTTTAAGATATAGTGGCTTATTAGGGACTGAGATTAAAAGATTTTTCAGCATAGCATTAGACCAGTTTAGCATGCAGGACCCTTATATAGGATCAGTGTGCTGCCCATTTGCCTCTTTTTAAAAACCCATTCGCTTCAACGGGTTCTCAGGTACAAGGTTGTGCTGAGAAAGCTGAATTACTTAGAGCCTCCTTCAAATAGTTATTAAGCATGCATAAGAGGAGGAGTAATCAAGATGCTGGACATAACTATTTTTTCCTTAGGATGTAAAAATAGCTGTGGCCACCTTAGGAAATGAAAAATAAATGGGATATTTTATATGTAAAAAAGAATACAGTTTGAAATTACAAATAGCTTTGGCTGTGGGGCAACATTGTTTAGAACAATAAACAAGGTAATATTCATAATTTAAGGTTCTACATCTGCTTAAAAAAACATTAAACAGTGTCTTATCTTCTTTAGGCATTGCAGGTGGCACGGCAGCTTTTGTTGCAACAGGCAACAGGGCTAAGTACCCCAAGCAGCACAGAAAACAAGCAGCCTTCAGTTCAGGTAGGAACCACTGGACAGCTAGCTGCATGAATGGATGGCAGTAAATTCCCATGTCAAACAAGTCACATCTTTTTGATTCTTATACCAGGTACCCGTTTCAGTGGCTATGATGTCTCCACAGATGTTAACCCAGCATCAGATGCAGCAGATTTTGTCTCCTGCACAAATCCAGGCAGTTCTGCAGCAGCAGCAAGCACTTATGCTGCAGCAGGTGAGATCCTTTATGTAGCTATTAATTACAAAACAAATTAAGGAGATCTATGAAAGCCATTGTATATAATGTTTACTACGTATTAAAATGATGGTGACTCACCTGAAAGACAACATTTGCAATTATCTGTAACATAAAACTTATAGAAGTAAGCCACTTTGAGTGTCTTTTATGAGTTATAACATATCTTAGATTTTTTCCACATGGTGTAGTGTTACAGCCTGGGACTCTAGTGCATGTAACTGGTATTTTATGTCACTGATTTATATAAAAATTGTCCTTACAGTGGAAAAGAATCTAAATAGCTTTCAAAATTATTTGCAAATAAAAAAAACAAACAGTTTTATTTGCTTAAGTATTTACCCTGTTTCTGTGCAAATAAGCTCCACATAAGTCATGACTAGACAAATTCCGGTGGCCATGGTGACAAAAAAGCTCCCGGGTGTCCAGGTATTTTATATGCAGTTATATTGATTGCAGTTCCTACAACCTCCTCTGCAGTTCTTTTAGCTGCCACTAGATAAAGCCTGGTAGATACCAATAAATCCGTATTGCAGGCTACCACAGAAACTCCTGTGAAAGCATATCAAACTGTGCACAAAAAGGAGTCAGAGTGCCTAGCCACAGCCTTCCAAATGGGCTGCAGGAAGGCACAGGTGCTATATTCAGGTGGGTGTTTGAAAAGTGGCCATTTTGCTTAGGGCACTCACATCACACGTCAAAAACACCTGGGCTTTGTAAAGATTTAACTCAGTTTAAGTGCAGCAATGGGGTTTTAAAGAGGGTGTCTGTCATTGCAGTGTACATAGAGTGCACCAAAACTATAACCAAAACTTTAGTTCACTGTTTTGCATTTTTAGGCATTTAAATACTTGGGAAACTGCATTATAATTCATAATGAAATCTGTGCAACAATAATCATTTGCACTGTTCTCATTGATGCATGTACAGCATGCAGTTTTATTGCCATTTAAATTAAACCTATAGCCAAACTATGGACACTCAATTTTTAATAAACAATAAATGAGCTTTAAAGTTGAACCCTTTTAAGAAGTAAAACAAATACTATGTAGTTGTACCACTTTACCCACACAGCAAGGGTTAACTGCTTGTTTTGTCTAGGGGGTAAGGAATAAGGTGAAATACCTTATGCCTCCTTCTCTCGGAAGCTGCCGCTCTCTTTCATTTCTGGCCATATGGCCATGCCCTTGACATCCTCATGTCACTGTATTGTAGGTGATGTCAGAAGCCACGGACCAAGTAGAGGAATGGCTTTGTGGGACTGGTCATATGACAAGGAGGAGGCCTGGGGGAGTGAGAAATATGGTAAGTATTTCTTATTATTCCTTACCCCCTAGACTAAATGAGCAGTTAACCCTTGATGTGCAGGAGACAGAGGCAACTATGTAGTAATTCTTTACTGCTGACTAGAGTTCAGTTTTAAAATAATGCCTTACTGATCTTTGTGGCTGCAGGCATTGAGAAAAAATTAATTCTCAGATGTACAAAAGAGACACTGAAATCTCAGCTCATGGAAGCAGTGACTTGATAGTTTTTAGCCTTCTATTGTCAACAGACAGTAAGTGCTTTAACGTAATGGCAGATATCTTATCATGCATTTTGCTTGCAGCTTCACATGCATGTAGCTGCTACAATAATATCTAAATGTAAACAGGGCCAAACTGGGATGTTGGGTTCTTATCATCAGAATGCCTAAAACATAAGTATATATGTTTTAGATGCAGTGGGAGAGGGTTGAAACTGTCAGTTTATTTTTTCTCCACACAGTGAGAGGCATTACCTCTTAGACAGTTGTCTCTAAAACAGGAGCCCCCCATTGCAAAATTTACCATGAAGAATGGGTCAGGACTGCAATGGTGCTGTTTGTGTAGGTGTGCAAGAGCAAAAATAATGCATGACATTAATCAGGGTTTATAACTGGCCTAATTTCAAATTGATTCTAGAATGTCAGTGTGTGCTCATTTGGATCTGGGGGTTATGGGCACGTGGGTATTTATTTATTTATATTTTGTGGGAGTCTTGAACGGGTCATGTATAAAAATGATATTTTGCTCGCATTTCTGAAGCAGAGATGACCCTGGTCAAATTTGTTCCATTACAATTTCTATTACCTTGTTTCTCACCATTAGATCAGCCAGTCATTGTAGTCTTTGTAGTCAACATGCTCCCATCTTTTTTTCAAAGCTTCAGGAATATTATAAGAAGCAACAAGAACAGCTACACCTCCAGTTGCTCTCACAGCAGCAGTCAGGGAAACAGCAGGCCAAAGAGGTAAGTGATTTTTAAGACATCTTTTTAAAAACATCTGTTTGACCCGTGTGTAAAGCATATGAAAGCCCAGTTGAAGTCACAGAAATAGATATGCAGTCAGATAGCCACTGTGCTCACAACCTCTGTGTCTATATTTGACTTTTCAGTCCAATAGTTACTAGAGTTAGATACACTCTCAGTCATAGATTGGGTCTGACACACACCCCCTTTCTTCCCATGCAATACAAGTGTGTGAGAATGATTGTGATGAAGGTTGTGGCAGCATAAAGCACTGATGAGGAGAGAAGGAAGCAGCATTTGCACTGAGAGAAAAGTGTATTTTAAGGCATTTACAGCTAAACATGAGTCACCAGTCGCAACATGTGGGGATATAGGACACTAAAGACATATAAATATGAGAGACCTCAACTGAGCTTTAAGTCTTATTTTTGTTCTTGAGAATATTGTTCTATTTCACATTAATGGCTGCTTTTAAATATTCAGTTGAGTAAGCCAGTTGCCTACCAAATATTTGTGCAGTTGCTGTTAAGATGGCCTAAAAAATGGGTTGTTTTAATAAAATTTGGGAATGATGGCTACATATCCATGAGCCCTTTAAAACCTCAGTTGATGTTTTACAACGCGAAAAATCTGTCAATTTGAAGTGATCTTTTTAACTCTGTACCAGATTGTCCTCCTCACCTACCTCTGTCTTTCCTTTCTTCTTTATCAATGTAATCTTCCACTCCATTCCCTCTTACATATTGCAGATTTAAAACTCAAGTGACAATTTAGAGGTTTACTGATGACTGACACATTTACAAAACATCTTTATGCACAATTCAATTCTATATGTTCTTTATAGTACTAGATTATTTGACATGAGAACTAAAAAGATGCAAAATATGCTATATATACTGTATAAGTCTACAAATTCACAGAACACAGATGCTTATAATCTGCATGGCATGGTAATTATTATATCATTCGAGGGGTGACCACCACCACTTTTATTACATTGGTCCCTCACGTGGACACTGCTCTTTGACAAAGGTAACATTTTTGAAAGTGATGCTGCTAATGCAGGCATTTCTTGTGGCAGTCTGTCTTTTTTGTGGTTACGATAAAAAAAACTCATGCTCTGAGAGCATGAAGAGGAAGTTTTCAAACATGTTGGAAGATCTTTGCAACCAATATAGGATTGCACTGTTTTCCCCATAGAAGAAGATAGTCTATTCACTCCTCATGTGTCTGAGTAAATGTCAGTGGTGCCAGGTTAAACATCACTCAATTGTAATAAAAACCAGCACACAGCAAAATATTTTTTATCTGATCCTCTAATTGTTTTTCTGGGGGTTGCCTCCACTTTAAATTTCCCACTGTGTTTTATCTGTACCAACAGATATGAATGGCAGGCACACAGACATAGCTTTAGCAGCTTCCAGTACCTCCTGCTTCTCCCAAATTCTGTTCTGACAGGCAAAGCATCAACCCATCTGGGAGTTAGAACCCCCCCCTCCCCCCCACACATTCCTAATGACCCATCACTTTGGTGTTTGATGTTCTGCCTCACTGGTCATTAGGAATGTTCAGAAAGGGAAGGACAAGCTGCAGCACAGGAAGGGCCTGGCATTCAGGCAAAGCAGGAGGAACTGAAAGCTTCCGCAGGTAACTGCTGGGTGCCTGACCTTCCTACCTGTCAGAAGCTTTTTGTTTACCACATCTGGCCATACACCAGTAGAATTTTGTTAAAAAAATGTTTTTACAGAATGTTCATTCAATTTTGTAATGGTTTGTGGGGTCAAATCAGCAATCACTTTTGACCATAGTGATGATAAAAATTCAAGGGGCAGCTTTTTTCCTATATGAACAAACAAAATTCTAAGTATCATTTTTAATCCCATTTGGAAAAATCGTACATATTGTAATGCGCGTATGCTAGGCACAAAATAACATGTTTAATACATCTGGGATTCCATTCATGTAGTAGGTCTGCACAAGAATTTTAAGAGCTTTTGAACAAAATTAGTTGACTCAGTAAAGGCAAAATTAAATGTTCTGACGAACAATTTTTCACAATTTCAGATGAAATTGTACTAGTGTATGGCCTGCTTTAGTGACAAGGTTATTTCTCTGCAAAACTAACTGAGGTAATCTTAACTTAGGATGTAAATAACAATACTTGACATGTAAATATCCACTTGAGGCAACGTTCACGATCTTTAATATTAAATACAGTAATCAAAAGATTTGAATAGAAAGAGAAGAGAACATCACAAGATTTTCTATCATTCAGTATAAGTTTAATGGTCAAAGAGTTCTATTAAGTAATCAAAATGTCACAATAATAACTCAGAATGGCTTTTGAAAGTACAATATAGTTTAGCCTTAAATGATTGGTACAGGATTTTGACTAACTCCTAGGAATTTGTTTTTTTTTTCTATTGCATACATCATTGTATTATTTAGCTTCTGTATGTAGAAGAGCACTATTTTCTCTAGACAACAATTGGTAGCACAGCTTTGTAATTTTTTTCTTGTTATGCAATTCTTGTTTTTATTCAGTCAGCGCTGAGTAATAAACAGTTGGCATTCCAGCAGCAGCTTTTACAGATGCAGCAACTTCAGCAGCAGCACTTGCTAAATCTACAGAGACAAAGTCTAGTTGGGTTGCAGCCAGGACAAGGGCCTGTTACCATACCTGGCCTCCCCCAAGGTGAGTGACTGTATTTAAATAAATACAATTAACAGAAATGTAAGCTTTAGCCACACAAATAAATGTATTTTTTTAAAGATAAACTAAGACTATTCAGGGCTGTTATTAAATTAGTCTCCCTTGGTTATCAACTACACATGTGTAGGATCATCTCATAAATGAATCCTCATGATGCTTTGCAATGAGTAAAGTTTAAGGACAAGATAAACCTTTCTATCATTTACGGTTCGAGTTTGCTTACAGAATTTTCCTGTATTTTGGTATTGAATACACCAGCGCACACATGGCACAACTGGTCATTCTTTAATTGAGCATCATACTGAATGATTTTGGAAATGGTTACAGATCATTACAGCATTGTGAATTTGCCAGCATAGTAAATTGTGTCTTGTGCTTCTTCTGCTGAGCAAAACTACAGTGAAAACCGCAGTAAATGTTGGCTGGATTCCCTGGCGGCAGTGGTTTTATATTTGCAACTCATTTAGGTAATTTGTGAATTGTAAATAATAATTAAATGCCTTGAAAGGGGTAACGTCCCTTCATACTTATTTATCCATTTTGGCAATAATCAAAGACTGTATGTTAATTTATTGCCTAACAATTATTACACATTTGAAAGCAGTGTCTGGCCCCTGCTGCTATTGGAAATGCCTGCTCTGAGCGGGAATATTAGCTTAACTTGCACCAAAAAAATGTCTAGCTATACCGCTTGTCAATGCTGCATGTGAATAGATCCTGGAATCTCCTGATTGGATAAACTTCATAGCTCCTCTACTCCAAAAGTAATTACCCAACATTACAAATCCATCATATGAAAGATAATACAACTGTTCTTGAGAATATGATTTTTTTTTTTGTTCAAGGTCAACTGCATGTTGGAATATTCACTTGCCAGCGTGCTCCTCCATCCTCCAGTATAGTGTTCAGCATGTCATATGTCAAGCAGTACTTTTAAGGGACAATTACCCCTTATCAAGTAAGCTGGCAGAGGCAAAGTGATTGTTCCACTAGCTCAGTAAATGTGATAAAGCTATTTTCACTATAATCATTCAGTGATTTTCAAGCAAAATACAGTGTTGTGGCAAAAAGTGAACATTTGCTTTGCTAAATGAACATGCTCTACTCCTTTTCTAAATCAACCCCTGAATTTGCAATAATTTTTTATGTGGTGTCTTAATGGTAAACACATGCAAACAAGATTTGTTATTAATGCATAAATCTAACAGTGCAAAAGCAATCAAAATTGGTCCTCAAACAGTAGCAAAAATAAACAATGTGGCACTTATACAGCTGCTTTAGAACCATTATCAGTTAATTACCAGTTAAAGTACTGTCCTTTAGAGGTTAATTTTACATTAGAGCAGTCTCCTGCCTTATCACTGAAGATTTTTTTTCTGGTTTACGAATGTCAGTGTGTGGAATCCCTGATGATCCCCAAGTAGTCATTCATAATTACAGAATGTATCCAATAGTAAATATACCTCTTGTTGGGTAACAATGGTACAAAATGCCATGTAGGAAGTGGACAACAGCCTCATGAAATCGACAAGCCCTGGATCGATTCTGTATGCAATAGTCTTATTGTTGGGCTAGAGTTCCTTGGGACTGAGAGGAAACACGGAATGTACTGGACACATCAAGATCACAGTTTTATGCAGCATTTTAGTGATTGACATTTGGGCTGTTTTTCTTATGGACTCTGCATAAACTACACACCTTATATCATTCTCCTATTCAAGCATATTCATATATTGGATTCAATTAATTGTCCTACTATTTCTTAGAAAGCAGTCATATGCTGCTAATTATGAACTATATGGATGCTGGCACATTTTTTTTTAATTCTACTCCTTTCTATGGTATCTTAATGATCATTATTATGCTTGCCAGTCTATACATATAACTACACCTCTTACTGTACTGGTAATTGGACACATTTTGTGAGGTCACGTTTTTAGTAATGACCTAATGAAAGCTGAAGTTCATGCAAAATGTATTTTTTAAGTTTTGGATAAAATGAGGAAGAGTTTCAATTTCTGTCTGTCAAATTAGGGAGGTATTTCCTTCCTTTCTGTCCCTGTGACTCCTTTATAAAGAAATGGGTGTTGCACTTGTTAGCAGGACAGGAAGCCACAGAGAGCAATGAAAACATTGTCGAAAGTTCTAAACCTTGCACACTGTACTAAAAATATGTTCTAATATTAGTCTTTGAATATCTAATCATCTGTTGCACTCTGGGCTCCCTAGAGCCACCCTCATGTGCACGCTCCTGGCTGGGACTGTGCACTGACACGTACGGCAACAACAAACCAGCCAGCAAGCATCTAGGCACGCATGTGCAAAAGGGGCAGGATGCAAGGAGTCCTGGGAAGAATATCTAATCATCTGTGGCACTCTGGGCTCCCTAGAGCCACCCTCACGTGCACGCTCCTGGCTGGGACTGTGCACTGACACGTACGGGCAACACCAAATCAGCTAGCAAGCATCTAGGCACGCATGTGCAAAGGGGCAGGATGCAAGGAATCCTGGGAAGAATATCTAATCATCTGTGGCACTCTGGGCTCCCTAGAGCCACCCTCACGTGCACGCTCCTGGCTGGGACTGTGCACTGACACGTACGGGCAACACCAAACCAGCTAGCAAGCATCTAGGCACGCATGCGCAAAGGGGCAGGATGCAAGGAATGCTGGGAAGTCATGGATAGGTCATCTGACTATGAGCAGTGCACGCTCCCTGTCTGGTTTTTCGGGGAAGCGGTTCGAGGAGGCATGAGGATAGCAGAGGTAGAGGAAAGAAAAAGTAACAGGGTTATTCACAAAAGGGTGAAGAGTTTGGAGAAGGCAGGAGAAGTGAACAATCTAGGACAACATAGCTGATTTGGAACAATTCTCCAATTCAACTCCTTTCCAGTTCAGCTATGTTGTCCTAGATTGTTCACTTCTCCTGGCTTGTCCAAACTCCTCACCCTTTTGTGAATAACCATGTAAGTATTTGAGGCAAAAAAAGTATAAAGGAACTAACAATAATTTATTGTATTGTGCTGCTAAAGGAAAAAAAATGCTTTTTCCTACTAGGATTTAATACTACTTTGAATATCCAATTATGTGCCAGAGCAAGGAAAACAGGATTTTTACTTGATCATGATTGCATTCATTAAAGTGAACACATCTTTATCACATTCACAACATTCAGTCAACATTCACTTTGAAAAGTAGACATATATTTTATTGAGTGAACATGCTTTATTTCGTCATTAATCTACTTCATGCTTTTCAACTTTTTTTTACAGCCGTTTCCCCATCAGATTTTCAACAGCTCCTAAAAGAAATGAGTAATAATCAAGACGATTCCAGCAAACAGGAGAACATCGAACTGAGCTCTACGATTCCTACCTCATATTCATCCACCAAGGTGTCACCTCCAATAGTTCACATGTCGTTACCAAATGGGCAAAGTGCTCTGCAAAACACACGGCGGGACAGGTGATTATTAACTTTTATCTTGTTGGAAAAATGCAAATTTTTCTCCATGTTGCCAGCTTCTCGTGGGTCTGCTGATAGCAGTTATAAATAGGATGTCTTGTATTTGGAAAACAGCTATTTAGAAGTTCTTGATACCTGCCTTTGTCTTGCCTGGGACGCTCAGAGTTTCATTGTGCTTGCAAGCCAGTTTCAACACAAGTTCATGACTACTTTTAGGAGGTTAGTCACTCAGCTGCCAAAGGCAGCTGAATGAATAACACAGCCAAAGTGAAGTGAGCAGAACACTGTTCAGCTATTCACTTCAGTCTTGTACGGCTGATTTCAGCTGTACATTGGCTAAAATCAGCCGTACATCGGCTGCCTTTGGCTGCCTTCGGTCAGCGGAACATGCTCTGCATGTTCAGCTGAGCCAAAGTGCAAAAGGAGTTCGACTCAGCCGATCCAACTTCTGGATCGGCTAAGCCAAAGCTCCAGCTGCTTATTCTCATAGGGGCCGAATGGCAGTAAGTGAATAGCCAAATGCCGCCGAGCGGCATTCTGCTCGGTACCTCTGAGGTACCGAGCTGAATAGCAAAACAGTTCAATGAATGGGGGGAAAAAATAGTTGAAAAAATATTTTAAAAATGTAAAAAAAAATAGTAAAATTACAAATAAAGACATTTTAAAGAAAATAAAAAAAAACAATTGGCTGGAGCTAGCTGTGACAGCTAGCTCCGCACAACTGTTTCCTATTGGCTGGCACCTTCTAGAGTCTTCTAGCAGGTCCCGGCCAATTAATAACAAATGGGTGGAGCTGGCCATGACTTCAGGCGGCAGAAGAGAGCCGAAGGATCAGCCGAAGCTATGGCTGGATCCTTCGGCTCTTTAGTGAATAATCCCCATAGTTGTTTGTAAAATGACATGTAAATGGAAAGTATGAAATTTGTTTGCAGTAAGTTCAGCACTCCAAATTACTCCGATACCCTTTTGTAAAGGCCCAGATCTTGAAAACCTGGAATAAATGATGAAACCTGGCAAAACTGATGCCATAGTATGGTGAGCTGTTGTTTTGCAAAAGTGATTTGGTGGCACATCAAAAGAGGAGAAACCAGTTTATTTAAAGTGAACACATTTTGAGTTATTGCAGTATTCGTCTTTTTTTTCTCCACTTTTTCCATTTTAAATTCTGTTCTGTTTTTTTAGTTATTAAATATAATGATTTGTGGATAATCTACTACTGTGTGCTTTCATTCCAGTCAGTAATACTGGCCATAAACCACTAGAGTTTCATTCGAAAATGTTTTTGGAATGTTCACTTGATTTTCTTATAGATAATGGGGACGAATCAATGCCTGTTTGCCAGCGCAGTGACAAAATTGTAGGAGTAGGATGGAAATTTGTTTTTCAAAATAAATACAGTGTCAGTAAAATAACAGTGCATGTGGTTTTTGTTATATAAACTCTATTAATTTCCAAAAGCAAATGTTAAAACTAATTTTCAGCAACATTCGTCAAGTCTTTGTTGGCATTATTGAATGTTCTTAGTAGATTTTTCGTATGAACAGTTGTATACAAATCTACCCATGTGTTGCAAACTTGCACATCCATGCTTAACTGTTGAGCTATGATATAAACGACATAAGAAGTTAATTTTTTTCAGTGGGATCGCTGACCTATGGTCCTATGAGAAAGAACAGTAAGGCACAACCATTACATAGCACTGCAAAGCAGGAAGTACAGGCTGAAAATATCATGAGCAAATATGGCTGCCCCTTTGTGTATATGTATAGAATTACGAACTATACGTAAAAAACAATATTCCATAATTTTATAAAACATTTTCAAAAGATTACAATAAAGCAGAGTTTCCTAACTTAAGTATGAACTGTTTATTTTACTTGTCCTTGTTTTGTTTTACAGTTCACATTATGAGGTGCCTCCCAACTCACACCCCCTTTATGGACATGGTGAATGTCGATGGCCTGGCTGTGAAGCTCTGTGTGAGGACATGGGACAGTTTATAAAGTTAGTAGTTCTAGCTATGTTTGTATGTGTTGTTCAGTGTTTGCAAAATATAAGAATATATTAATTGTTACGGGTAGGATGTAGGTGTTATTTTATTGTCTATAGTGGTCTATAGAACAATCTAGGGAGCATCCATGAACAATGCACAATTCATCCAAACTGCAACCAACTGATTAAAAATAACACACATCAAGGCAACATCGTTTTTGCGCGTTTGTACGCATGGGTTCGGTATGCGTTTTTGCACATTTTGACGCGCGTGAAAACGGACATGACCACGCGCGTTTTGACTGCGGTCAATGAACGAACGCAAGTACAAATGTGGATAAACGCGGATGAAAATGAGCAACATGCTTCTGCCCCACGTTTCCTGGCGTTTACATTGACGTTTATAGCGGAAAAACTGGAACTGACAAAAAAGCTCCTTTTTCTGCGTTTTGCGTTTTGCTACTGGCGTTTTGAACAGGGGCCATTGAAAATCATAGGATTTCTTGTGTTGGGCTTTTAAAAGATCAAAAAGATCAAAAACACCTAGGTGTGAACCAGGCCTAAAGGCTATCCTGGACTGCCAAGTTCCTTACTCTGCCATGTTCTGTTTACATCATTGATGTTTATATTTCTGGAATCATTCCACATGTAAGGATAAGTATGTATGTTAATAGGTAAGCAGCAAACATTGTCACAAAATCTCTCTCATGATTCCCTGCCAAAGTGCATTTTTCTTTAATTCTTATTAAAACCCAAAACCAGAAATGTTATATATTGCAACTTACCTGTCCTTAGATATGGTGGCTGCATTAGTTTTCTTTTTTTCAGGGTAAGAACATTTTAAGCAAGTATAGAAAATACTTGTTAGTCTTGCCAGACATGCAGTGTCTTTGTCATTTTCTAAAAAAAAAGCACAAAGAACGTTATCTTTATTGCGTCAAATACTAGCCCCATTAATCCACCATGTAATGATGATGATGAACAAAGCTAGACATGTGCAAACACCATGGCTGCCCCCGGACACAACCGAGAATTTAGTGTAGTCACGAAGGGACTGATGTGCTTGGTTTAGATTGTATGTGATGTTATAGATTTATTCCGTTTGTCTGGGCAGAAACTTATTTTCCTTTTTCTGTAGTTCATAGATTAACCACAATCTTGGATATAAAAGAGACCCTGTCATCAATTTTAACAAAAATCCTAATGCATGGTATTTATCTGTAAAGCCTTTCTTGTGTAGACATCTAAAAGTCCTAAGACCTGTGCTGGCCTCCATCTTCTTGGATGTGATATATGCAGCCCCAGCAGACTCAAAGCTGTCACTCAAGTGATACTGTTCATTATTCTCCTTCTTTCTTCCCCCAGCAACTATATAAAAGGTTAGGTAGAGACGCGAAAAGGGAGGGCAGAGGAGTTTGACCAGCACAGAGAGTAATTAGACACTCCCAGAAGAAGAGAGGACTATGAAATGCTGTGGTGCTAGGGAATTGACTCTCCTAGAGCATTCAAATCTCTGGCACGTTTATAGGCACATTGCAGATGTATTTTTAAAAATAATTTATGGAAAGGGAAAACACTGCAAGTAAGCAATTAAAATGCTTGCCTTTTCTTGGTTTGCTTGCATTTTTGTCAAGTTTGTGACAGGATCTCTTAAAGTTTTTCTTTTCCACTATTAGTCTCAACTTTTTGATCAATAACCTTAACTGGGATGCCCCTAATTCAGCTGACTGTCATTTTTCAAAACTAGAAGGAAGATCTACACTGGATATTGATATGATTGACCAAGTGATTGCTACAGGGATATATTTGTCATCGGTGGATCAATTCTTTTAATGCATATATTAATTTATGTTTGTGAACTGTGCAGGCATCTGAATACAGAACATGCGTTGGATGACCGCAGTACAGCACAATGTCGAGTACAGATGCAAGTGGTGCAGCAACTGGAAATACAGGTGAAAAAATAATATTGATACCTTGTCACATATATTCCCAGAACACTTGCATCACAAATTCTAGTTGACACTTTTTGTATCAAATTTGCTTGGCAAGTCTACAGCAAGAGTCCTGCAGGTCTTAGCAAGAGCTCTGCAAGTATAGAGCACTTTTGCAAAACACTATGATCTGGAGACTTGCAATACAGACAAAATTATGAAGCTTGGCAAGTCTGCAATAGTTTAGCAAGTCATTTTCAAACTTGCAGCTCAATTGCTTGCTATCTGGGTTACTCATGGTGTCATGCATTTGTGAAAATAGTTTTTACTAATAAGTACCCATAGACCTAGAAGTATGGTTATTATAGAAAGGCGCAAGTCAGTTCTTAATGTTTCATCTGTAAAATACTTTTGTTTCTTACTGCATAGATATGCATGTTCATATCTTGTGTCCTTGCCCTGTATGAACCTGTGAGGATGGCAATATTGCTGTCTATTTTCTTTATAGGCAGATTTGAGGACAAGGGATGAGTGAAATTGCTCAATTTTTAAAGAAATTTCACCTACAGGCAACATGCATTGACAGCTATGAAAAGGCGATATTATGGTTGTTTAATGGGTTTGTAAGGCTTTAGTGTACTTTCAATAGCTTTTAAGAGGGTTGTTCACTAATGAGCCGAAGGATCCAGCCGTTGCTTCGACTGATCCTTCGACTCACTTCGGCCGCAGGAGCCCTTCGGTTCAGTTGAACGGCTCAGCCGACCTGAGCGCATAACATTTTCGGCACGGCTGAGCCGTAGTCTCAGCTGAAGTGGGGCGAACGGTCTGCGAAATGACAACAGCTGGGCGGAGCCAGCCGAGTTGTTGTACTGTAATGACATATCAGCGTCCTCAAATGACCTGGGGATGCTGGTCTGTCATTAAATGAGAACACTGGGCTGTCATTAAATGACAACTGGGCAGAGCAACTGTTGGCTCAGCCCAGTTGTTTACATTTGTACGGGACTTGCTGGAAGACTGGCAGGTGCCGGCCAAATGTAAACAGTTGGGCGGAGCTAGCAGGGATGTCACTGCTAGCTCCACCCAATTGTTTTTATTTTGTCAGCATCTGTCAGATTCTTCATTCTGCGGAGGGAGTTCGTCTCGTTAATTTTTTTATTTCGCAGAGTCGCCTCCACCGTGGACACCGCTGGATGTCGTGATTGACCTAGGATTACGTCGGTGGATCCATTTTGTTGTGTTTTAATTTCAATTAAAGGATTTTTTATTAAAATCTGGCCTCTTTTTTAACATTTACTTTAACTCTTTAGCAAATGGGTAGGGGACAGAATGGCATTCACAAGGAGGGGGCAGCATCTGGGTGCCCCTTTATTAAAAGGGGGTACCCTGATGTGAATAAGCCCACCTGCCGAAGTAGAAAATCAGCCGATTGGCTGATTTTAGCCTCTGCATCCTAAAATCAGCCGTACAGGGCTGAAGTGAATAGCCGAACGGCTCACTTCACTTCCGGTCAGTTAGTCACTCGGCTGCCTTTGACAGCTTTGTGAATAACCTTTTGGTGTAGTTTGCTATTTTTGAGGTGTTTTAGACTATATCACCTAAACAAGCGATAGAAAAGAAGCTCACCTATTCTTATCTCATGGTGTCAAGGTTTTCTCATGGTGGCCATTTTCACTATGGGCAGAGTAATCCATCTCCCTTTACTTCCTGGAACTCTGGCACATGTGAATAGGACATGTGACCATGTGCATCATCTCGGGAGAAAAAAAATGCCTTTCCCTGAAATCTCGCAAGATATAGCACTTTACAGATGAGATTTCCCAGCACTGTGATGTAACCTTCCCAGGATGCATCTCTTAGGCAGGGACTACATCCTTAATGCCCAAGAGGACCAGAGAGTGAAAAAACAGTAATTGTAAGTAACAGAAGATATTGAATGCAAGATGACTTCATATCACCATGCAGAGCTACGTGCTGATGTGATTTTAGTGAAAGGGGGTAAAGGTCCACTTTAAGTACTCTTCAGGCCTAAAATGTGCATTTAACATATGTGCAACAAAAGAAAATAAGGGTTAAAGGGCAATTACTCCAAAGACTTTGGTGAATGCAAAATCCCTCAAACCGTCAATTTGCTGTCTAAATGTGGTGAAATTAGAGTAAGTATTTGTTTTTCGTTGGCAACTATAGGGTGTGAACTACATTTTCAGTATGAAATCAAACACAGCCATGTTGTAGTATTCATTATTTTTCCTGGAATTCTTGTCTGTCTGTATGCATTATTAACTTTATCCGACTAACAAATAGTTTATGTGATAGCTGTCAAAAGAAAGTGAACGCCTGCAAGCCATGATGACACATCTACATATGAGACCGTCCGAACCAAAACCCTTCAGTCAACCAGTGAGTCATCAAATACCCTGGCTGTTTTTTTATATTTTCTTCTAAACATTGCTTAAATGGATGTCTGAATCCTTCCTTTGACACCTTTATTTTACAATATTTCCCAGCTTAACCTGGTTTCCAGTGCATCTCTTAACAAAATGTCCCTGGACACCTACCTAGATGGCTTGCCACAACCCCCAACATCAGCAACAGCACCCATCACTCCGGTGCGAGCTGGCACATCTGTGATTAGCTCTTCAAGCCTATCTAGCATTGGTCCTGTGCGAAGAAGGATAGTGGACAAATTCTGTACACCAATATCTTCAGGTAAACACCACTAAGCCTTTAATGTTTTAGTTGTCTCTTTAGTTACAGATCATTTTTACTAACAGTTAGAGGTGCACCGAAATGAAATTTTAAAACCAAAAATTTTTAAAAAGTTTTTTTTCTAACCTTTTTACATTTTTTTAAATATTTTAATTAATGTTTTTCTAAACTCTTACCTTTTTTTATATTTTATTTATTAAATATTTTTATACTTTACTGTCAGGGGCTCTGGAGAAATATCAGGGGTCTAAACAGACCCCTGATATTTACCTTTTAAAATAGAGAAAGAGATTGAGGACACAGAGTCCTCAATCTCTTTTTCTGCATCCCCAGTATAAATGAATAGGAAGGCTCTATAATTACAATCACAGTGACGTTCATTCATAATTGGGGACACAGTAAACATACTCTGTCCTCAATTATTTACAAACAGTCAGTGATCACTGATCGCTGACTGCCTGGACCCGCTCTCCATCCTGACTCGCTGTCACAGGAGGCAGAGCCGGCGGTGCGGGGGAGGAGTCAGCTGTCAAATAGACTGAGCTCTCCTTCCCGCACCACCGGCATGGCCTCCTGTGATAGCTGTCTCCGCCCCCACACCGCTCTCCATCTTGATCTATCACAGGAGGCTGAGCGGGGAGGGGAGGAGAGCTTATCATCCTGTGACAACAACAATGATACCGCTCTCCTCCCCGCCCGGCCTCCTAACAGTTTCTCTCCTCCATGATGGCGCAGTATCAGAGGGGACACAGAGCAGCGCACAGCTAGGAGGAGAGAAACTGGGAATGCACTGCAATTTCAGCCAAAAGATGATACTAATAGTAGTACTCCAGCTTGCAAAAATTTACAGTTACTTAAAGTGGAACCACAGCCAAAATGTTTTTGTTAGAATGAGGTGAGTAAGATCCTCTGTCAGGTTTTCATTTTTTTTCTGTGTTTTTATTACAGAGATTTCCTCTCACCCTGTGTCCTAAATGCACAACACAAAGTGAGACACATTTTCCATAAAGTGAGAGGAAATGCCACCTTTGGCAGTTGTCAGTGGAGCAGGTTCCCCTTTTGGGAGATTTCCCCACTTTTGTTTCAGTGGCATTTGAAAGTCTCTTCACTCTTTGTTCTGGTGATAAATATCTGTGAACTGTGAACTGAACAGAAAGTGAAGTCTACTCACATCTTTCAGGACTGCAATTCCAGTCTGTGCGGGGTGCTTCGTATTGTCAAACTTGCCAACATGCCTGAAAAGATTGGCGGACCTTACACTGCTCTGATGCAGCTTCTTTCTCAAAGGGGTCATAGCCATTTTTACGGAAAAGGAGAGTTCTTTTTCTCAAGCTTGTTAATTGTTCCCTAAGTCCTGAAGGGGGATCTACCCCACAGTAGAGCTAAAGGTTCTCAACTTTTTCTTTTGGGTACAAAAATTCTGCATGGAATCTGCTTCCCTCCATTCAGGAGACCCTCTGGCGTTTGTGGACATGAAAGTTACCTACTTGAACGTCTCCATTTTTTTTACACTTCAAGGCTCCCTGCATTTTGCTGTGGCCATGCAACAATAAAGAATTGTTGCCCTTTCCTTTGGCCTGTGCACTGCACCTCACGTCTTACCAAGGTGCTAGTCCCAGCCTTTACTTTTCTCTCAGCTCATACCCATGGTGGGATATCTGGACGACATTCTTCTGAAACAACAGTTGACTCTAGCTCTGTCAGCCAATGTCCAATGTGCTATGCACACTGAAGAGATTCTGATGGATCCTGAATCTTCAGAAGTCGGTGCTGCACACATCTTATCGCTTAGAGTATCTGGAGCAAGCCAACGCTCTATTTTTGCACGAGGATCTTAGGCCTCATAGTGTCCTCCTTTGTGGCAGTTCCATATTCCCAGTTTCACTTCAGACCAGCTTAACATTCTGGCGACATGGGACAAGGGAGCACAGTCTTGGAATCATCCCATCCACCTAACCAGAAGGACTAGGCTTACCCTGGCTTGGTGGGTCACAAGTCCAACATTGGAATTGGGAAAATCCTTTATCTCAATGGTTTTGAAGGTTCTCATGATGGATGACAGTCTTTTGAATCTTAGGTGCCGTCACAGTACAAGTGACTTGATCATTGGAGGAAGCTCACCTCCCAATATTCTGGATCAGAGTCTGGCTTAGGCAGAACATCACATTTTAGCCCTGTATGCTGTGGAGGATATTCAGTTGCACCAAATTGGCCCAGGAGGAAGTGGTACTTAAACCTTGTCAGGCTTTTGGCTAACTCTACATGGGCCCTTCCAGATCATTCAACTCTTCTTTCCCAAGGGCCGGTTTACCACCCTGCTTCTCAGTCGCTGCCATTCAATGGCCTGGCTGTTGAAGCCCAGGTCCTGAGGTACAGTGGACTGTCAGATTTGTTCATCCCTATACTCCTGAAAGCTAGGATAGCACCTTTTTGCAAAGTCTACCATCACACTTGGAAAGGGTATTTTTCTTGGTACAAGACAAAGAAATTCCATCCCAGCAGTTCTCCTTTGGAGGAATCCTGTCTTTTTCCAGTCTAGTCTGGATCACGTCCTTAGCAGTTCTGTTTCAGAGACCACCTCCTGTGCATTCCCCAGTGACTATGTTTAATATCAACCTGGTTTTTATGCCCTATCAAGGAAATTCCCCAGTATGACCTTACTCATAAGGTTGCTTTTCTTGTTGCCATCACTTCTACAAGGTGTTTCTGAGTTGGCGGCCTTAATCTGTAAAGAACACAAGGACAAGGTTACTTTGTACTGCAGCACAACTGATTTGCAACTTGTGCTGCTTCTCCCTCTCGCAGTCCGAGCTCTGCTGTACAGGGGATTGCAAGAGGCTGATACCAAGTCAAATTGTGATACTGGTTTCTTTTTAAAAATCACTTTTTTGTTTTAATGAAACTGCATGAATTGGTATTTTTTATTTGCCTTTAAAATGTTGCGCAATGTTTAAAAATCGTTACATTTTTATTTATTTTATTCATCTCTTCACATTTCTTGAGCATGTTTTCTTTCCACTAAGTTTTAACCATCTTGTCTCATGTGAGAAAGGCTAGGCCCACATACAAATACTAGGAAAGGAAAATGTTTCTTTTGCCTAAACAACCACAGTCCAGCTATAATTGTTTTCTAGGTGGGATTATAAAGTGAGTCACTAAGGACAACTCATCTACTTTCCTTCCAGTTTTTATAGTCTATATAATGTGAGCAGCTTAACCACACTTTGGACTTTTGATTATTAGAAGAATGTTATGAGAGAAACGGGATTTTCAAAAAATTGCAGTATTATTTGCTGTTTTCCAGTTTGTCAGTTAGCTGCTTGGGCCGATTAAAATATGGAGAAACGGAGCCAATACGCAGGCCCCAAATGTCATTTTCCTTATTATTGTAATTATTATTAAACACAGGATTCGTTTGATGTATCTCTTGGATTGGGCACATTGTTGGAATTTGTTGTGTGTGTCTATGGTAAATCTTGCAATTATTATAGTATTCACCATGTAATGAACGTTGTGTTTTTCTTAACAGTGTTGTGTGACACTTGTTATCTTTGTGCAAGTTCTATGCTGTGTCACCTGATATATTAAAAACTATGTGCACAAGGCTTTGTTTGCTACCATTTCCAGGGTTATTCACAAAAGGGTGAAGAGTTTGGAGAAGGCAGGAGAAGTGAACAATCTGGGACAACATAGCTGCACTGAAAAGTGAGCTGAATTGGAGAATTTTTCCAAATCGGCTATTTTGCCATAGATTGTTCACTTCTCCTGCCTTCTCCAAACTCTTCACCATTTTGTGAATAACCCTGTTTAGGTTTTAATAAATAGTTGCCATTGTGTCTCTTATTTTTTTGTACTTTTTATTTTCTATGTTCTGACTTAGAGCTTGCACAGAATCATGAATTTTATAAAAACGCTGAAGTCCGTCCACCGTTTACATATGCCTCACTCATACGACAGGTAAGAGCTCTGAGGAAAGAGTGAAATTATAGGAGGGCACCTTGTATATTGAGGTCATATTCTTAATGCATTCCCAATTTCTGATTTTTCCTACAGGCTATTCTAGACACACCAGACAGACAGCTGACTTTGAATGAGATCTACAATTGGTTTACTCGAATGTTTGCTTATTTCCGGAGAAACACAGCCACATGGAAAGTAAGTTATCACAGTTTTAGAATGCTAGAAGTTTACTACTTTGGTGCAGACTTTTGACACTTGTTAAATGTGTATGAAGGAGAGGCTTGCCTTGTACTGTGAACACAGTAATTGTTACCGCCCTTTGTATTGGTAAGGAGCTAGCAAGAGGGTTTGTGGGAGTTTTACAATATTTACAAAATGTATGATGCTGCAAAGTTACATCATTATAGAACAATGGATTGTAAAACTATCACATTACTTTATTGGTTACATATGTATCATCATAAAAATATATCTTTACATTTTGGGAAGGAACATAGGGTTTGAATATGTTACACTTGCCTATGTATTGTAGTAGGCAAACAGTCAAAGCAGTGGTATAGCTTTTGTTCATAATAATATAGGAAAGTAAGGAAACCACTACAATTATTATAGTGGGCATATTATTAGAATGAATACTTCAAATGAATCAGGGTCAGCATTATCAGATAATTGTTATTCTCAGCAAAAATAACGATTGCTCTAAAAGTATAGGCATCCAGGATCACAAGATTTCCTACAACCATAAGCATTTTTAGCGTGTCACATTATTAGAGAATGCTGAGTTTAATATTTTTAATTAGACAGGCCCTGTTTGGTTGACCTGCAGTGAGGTGAGAGATTCACCAAGGCACAATCACTGTGCAGCCCTACTAAGCTGAAGCAGACCCTGCATAAATAATAACCAAATACTGGTGCCTCTATATACTTGTATAATTACAAACAGGGCCAGCCTTAGGCCTTTAGGCACCCTGTGTGAGAAAGCTTTACAGTGCCCCTCAGTGACTACTCCCCTCAGTAACTACACCCCTCAGTGACCACACTCATTTCTCCAATACCCGCACCATTTAAAGCCTCCCATTTTGTTAAGCCCCAAAGAAACAGATCAAAAAGTATAATAAAAAAACCTTTTATTCAAACAATATAAGTATTCTTATTAAATAAAACAGTAGGAAAACAAGTGGTAAGCAAAATTCAGGGGGCTTTGGTAAAATATCAGGGGTCTAAACAGAGTCTGTTTTTCTGCAGCCTCAGCACTGAATGAATGGAAGGCACTCAGTACAGAGGCTTCCCATTCATTCACAAACTGGCGATAGTAAATATTACTATCAACCAGTTATGATTGGATACAGGCCTCTGTACTGAGCTGCTTCTACTCATTCAGAAACTCATGAATTAACAGGAAGTAATGTAAAGCACTTCCTGTTCATTCGTAACTGGGGACACATAGTACTACCTATCCCCAGTTGTTTACAGATATTGGAGTGATTAGCGATCACTCCAGTGTTTGTGCTGCACACAGAGAATCAGTAAATATTACACATATTTACCGATCCTCTGCTCTCCATCCTAAAAGTGACAGGAGCCGCTCGGCCATGCACAGAGCCACTTGGCCATCTTGGATTTGGCGGCTCTGCAATTTTCTCCCTGCTCGTCCATCCTGATGACAGCGCTCCCTCCTCCACCCCCTACTGGCTTCAGCGCTACATTTCTCCTCGGATCACAGCTGTCTCAGCCCATACAGGCGGGGGAGTGCAGCAGCGATCTGAGGAGAAGCTGCAGGATGTGCTGCCCCTCTACTCCCTGCTGCCCTGAGGCCATGGCCTTGTGGGGAATCTGGCTCTGCCTGCAGCCTGTGTCATAGCAAGCTGTGTCGGCCGCCTGGTGCCCGTGTTGCCATGGCGCCCTGTCTGTTAGTCCAAGTTATTTCTCCTGTTCTGGTAATATGTTGGCTCACCTGCTTTCTTTATGGTGGATGATTGGTTGTCCTCCACATTGCAAGTTGAAGTCTTATCATTCTTTCAGGCAGCAGTTTCCCCTTAATGGTGATTGCCAGTCTTGATCTGGAACACCAGGTTGATCCTCAGTGTCCTTCCTTTGGTCGTGCCACTTTCCACACTTGCTTTGACCCTTCTTAATCTAGTTTTCATTCAAGAGCTGATTCCTTCAGATCTTCATAGTAGTATTTTTAAATCCATTTAATCTATTGCCCACTTGTTAGTTGGACTGCTTTCGGACCTTCCAAATTTCAGATAATTACAACATTCCTGTGTCCCTTAATGGAGAATAAAGCAAATAAAATTTTGTATTTACCATGAAATCTTTTTCTCGAAAGCCCACTTAGGGACACAGGTCCTGCCATCTGTCTTCAAGTACTGCTTGTTCACAAAACTGAGGCATGATAATTGGAGTCAGGGTTATACAGGAGCTGGCTTAACACTTTTTTAGCCAGTGTTCAAACCTCCTGTAGGCGGCAGTATAACCAAAATGTCTAAGATTGAATTCATTCCTGTGTCCCTCAATGGACTTAACAGAAAAAGATTTTATGGAAAGTACAAAAATAATTTGTTTTATTATGATTATTATCAATATTGGGCCAATGTATTTTTTTGGTGTGTGTGTGTGTGTGTGTGTCTGTCATTGTCCTGCTTAACAACAAGTTATATTTTTCCTTTCATTTTTGATTACTTACATAAGAAAAATAACATCTATTTTTGACTAATTGCTTATGAGATATTGTATGCTTTGATTTGTTTTGTATTTATAATTCTTTCAGCTAGTTTGGCTTTTTTTAAATGATTTGTACATTCACGTAATTTTTTTTCCCGTAACTCTTGAACATGTTATTTATTGTCTTTATTTCTCTTTCCTGTGCTTTGCTTCTGTTTCTCATTCTCCTTCTATACCCCCCTCCTGCCCATCTGTCTCAGCTCTGCTTGCCTAACCCCCAACTGACCTCTCAAATTGCTGTTAATGTTTTAACCTAACGAATTAGTCTCTCATCTCCAGCCAGGGCTTCTAACTAGAGAAAGGGCCGCTGCTTTGAAATTGGGGTCATATTTGTGTGTGGGAGTGTCAGAAAAGGGCCGTATTATGCACATGTTGCAATTTGTGCCCTGCTATTAACTCCTTGCTAATCAGAAATGGTATAGGTATTGCCTTATGAGAAAATATACAGGGTTTAATTAGCAGAATATTATGAGTAAAAGGGCAACAGAATATTCTATATTAGCTATGCTTAAAATATGCCAAGACATGTTGGGCTTTGGTAAATTAACCTATGGCTGCCAAGCTGTGATGATAGCATGTATAAAATTATTTTGGATAATGTGTGGTGCTTTCAATATTTGAATTTCCATCCCACAGAATGCTGTTCGTCACAACCTGAGCTTGCATAAATGCTTTGTGCGTGTGGAGAACGTGAAAGGAGCAGTTTGGACAGTGGATGAGCTGGAATATCAGAAGAGGAGGCCGCCAAAGATGACAGGGTGGGTTCTTGGAAAAACAAATCCATATTATCTTAACAAAGCGGTGCTAAACTAGTGGATTTGTACATTTAGTGAGAAAGAGATTATAAAACAGATTATTAGATGCAAGCATTATTAAAGTCTACAGATGCTGGATATTAAAGGAACGGAGTATAAAGGAAAATAGTATATGATCCTCTTAAAGCAGATGCTCTATCAGTAAAAGTTTATCTATGCGTCATCAGTGAAAGTGAAAGAAAATCTCAAATTTGAGGATGTCACCAGATCAGGAAATTATGGAAAAATCATCCATGGGGACACTAGCTCTGGTGACCTTGCTGACCACCAGGGAATTCCCTTACTTCTTGTTGTGGAAGTGAAGGGAAATCTCCCTAAGGACACAGATGGCCAAACAAAGCTTTCAGGGGTTATAATCCTTGTCTACTACAATGTGCTTGCAGGTCATGGGACTCCAAAGTGACCTCTTACATTTTATTTTAAATTTCAATTTTTCTAAAACAAAACCCACATCCTGGTGCAGGGGCTAGCACAGCCTCACAAACATTCCATGTTTATAAGGGTTTTTTGCAGGCCCACAAAATATTAAGATTTTTGTACTTACGTAAAATCTTTTTCTTGAAATCCATTGAGGAACACTGGATAGCAGTTATTCCTGGACATGTGGGTTATACTGCCATCTTCAGGAGGCTTGGGCACTGGCAAACAAAAAATTATAAGCCAGCCCCCATACAACCCCGCTTCCAATCGTCATACCTCAGTTTTGAGAGCAAGAAGGCCTAATAACACAGACCTGTGTCCCTCGATGGACTTCAAAAAAAGATTTTATTGTAAGTACAAAAATCTTATTTTCTTTACTGTCCATTGAGGAGCACATGATAGTTGTAATTCCTAGACATGTGGGAAGATAAGGATGGAAGAGGATTAGAGGATCAAGGACTTGCAAAGCTGACTCATATTAGATTTGCTAATGTAGGCTCCTCAAGAGAAGGCTGGGAGAATGCTGATTGGCTGGGAAGCTGCCAATCAGCATCGAGCGGGCTCTGGCCAATCAGGAAGATGGGAGGCTGGTCATTGCTCTCCGCCCAGCTTCCTGATCGCACGGGAAGCTGGCTCCATGTTCCCCTACGGCACTACCGCTCAGAGGAAATCTTCCTCTGACCGAAAGTTCCAGTATCGGGGAATGCATCAGAGCATTTGGGCGTGTACGAGTACTCGCCCAAATATATGGTATCAGCGCCGATACTATAGTATCGGTATCGGTGCATCCCTAGTTTGTTCTATGCATGTTTGGGTTATAGCAGTATAGTTTGATTTGCTGTCATCCTTCAGTCAACTATAAATACAGGAATACACCATCTTTCCAGTGGGCCATATATAAGTGATGCTATTGAATGCTAGTGCCGTAAACCTTTCTTTTTTTTACATATTTTGCTGAGTGTGGGACGTAAATGACTCCATCTCCCAGCATAGGAACAATGGGAACCAAAAACCTATAGCACAGTGGCACAGCATAAGTCCATATCTGCAAAACATTTTAAGTAATTTGACTTGCTACTGCTTTTAGGGAAGGACTGCTTCTAGTCAGCAGCTTTGCTTTACAGTTTTCTCTACAGCAAATATAGAATAATAAAATGATGTAAGGGGTGCCTAACAGGGGAACAATTAAAAAAAATGAAGGGATTTGCACTGCCCAAAATATAAATTCAACAATTTAGTTATGGCACGTAGCTATATAGAGTAATACATTAGATAAAAATCTAATTGGATTTAATAATGCATTTCCATGTATTCTGTGAAATATGGTGCTGTAATGCCAAATGTCTCCAGCAGGTGGCAGCACAGATTCACTGCTTTGGTTTTCTGTAAAAATGTCCTCTAGCACAGTTTTTTCTAAACTTTATTAACCTCTTTATGACCCAAACTCATTAACGCATAGATGCCTAGATCAAAGTATAAGTATAGTATAAGTAGTATGAGAATGCATGGGCTAATTTGACAATTACTCTATGACTAATTGCTTACCTAAATCATTTCTAAATTGCCTTTTAAACACTTCAAGACCAGGTGTTTACACCCCCTTCCTGTCCAGGCCATTTTCAGTATTCAGCGCTGCGGTACTTTGACTGACATTTATTCCGTCATGCAACGCTGTACTGAAATTAATTTTATAGCATTTTTTGGGGACAGATAGAGCTTTCTTTTGGTGGTATTTAATCACCACTGGGTTTTTTTTCTTACTATATTAAGGAAAAATTACTGAAAATTTTGGGGGGAAAAGTATTTGTTTTCCATTATATTAGGAAACAATGATTATTACCCACATTTTTGGTAAAATATAAAAGATGGGGTCACGTCGGGTTAATAGACACCAAACATGTCAAGCTTTAAAATTGCGCGCACCCATGAAATCGCAAAAAACTACCATACCCAAAATTGACCATAAGTGACGCTTTAAAAGCTTTTACCGCTCATCAGAATTAGAATTATTGCTCTCATTCGGACGTTCGCAACGATATGTAACATGTGCGGAGTAATGGGCACAATCGTCGTTTTCGAACGTATGCACACCCGGTGCCTGTTTGCATGCGAGTATGTATGGTGGGGACTTTAAAAAAAAATGTAATTCTTTTTTATGTGTAACTTTAACTTTTGGGGGGGAAACTTGGAAACTTTAATTTTTTTTCCTATTTTTTTTCTTCACTTAAAACCCCCCTATGTTATAGCTAAAGAGGTGACAGGTCCTCTTTATGGAGACATCAGGGGTCTCCAAGACCCCTAATGTCACCTAGGACCCCCCTGAAGAAGCTGATGAAGCAGAGATCTGCTTCATCAGCTTCTCTCCAGCATTTGAAGCTGGAGAGTGACACAAGAATGCGGAAGTGATGTAATATACATCACTTCTGCATTCTGACAGTGGAGAGGGGACCGGAGGGAGGTGGTATACCGATCTCCCTCTGATCCCATGTGACAGAGGCAGTATGCTGGTCCCGGGCTCGCACCGGGCACAGCGGAGCCTGGGACCACCGTGACAGCAGGAGGGTGGGAGGGGCGCACATACCGGGACCTCATACAAGCAATCCGCCGGCTCTATAGCCGGCGGATCGCTTGTACGTTAACAGGCATCGCTGCCTCTTTTTAAATATCGTGCATTTCCCGCTCGCGCACGCCCAGCGGTGCGTGCGAGGGGGCGTGGCTGAGCGGACGTCTAAAGACGCCTGCTCAGATCTAGAGAGCTCCTGGCCGGCCTTTTTTTTTACAATGGCCGGCCGGGAAGTGGTTAAGGACATATGTAGCTTAAAGTTGGCAGACTGTTTTAATAAATAGCCTTCTTAGGTTTTTATTATAGGCGGACAGAAAAAAAATAAAATAAAATTTAGTTTTATTACTTTTTTACAGTACTTGTTTTCTTTAAGAAAACTGTATTTTACTCGCTTTGCATACAGGGAAATACAGCTATTAGCTAGAGCATGGAGAGGTTTGTTTACTATCAAAAATCATGTGATCACAGCAATCATGATAATATGATTAGGAGCAAAGCAGACAAATTCCAGATTGTTAGTGGGACCAGAGCTGTCAGGGATGGCCCATTTTGACAACTACCAGGAGGCACAGTGTGTGTTGTCCTAATATGGAACATAGAATAACATTCCCTTGACACAAGTATATTAATCTACAAATTATGGACACCTAGCAGGTAATATTTGTACCATTGTTAAAAAAAACCCCAGCCTTTGCCAAGTAGCTTCTGTTGTTATTTTTCTCAATAACCCCTGGACATGGGTGCGTTCATCATTGATATACCGAATACATAATGCATGTAAAAATGTCCAAAACTCCCTTGTGCTTTTAATTCACTAAAATATATCCCAAAGTCTGTTATTTACATGATCTGTAATTTTCTAAAACTCTATGCTGATATGATCAATTTACTTTACCAGGCAGACATTCCCCCTGGAGTTCATGAAGCACTGGTTGAGAAACCGTGCTCTAGCATATCACTTTCTCTTGTCGTTCAAGTTACCTGTTTTGCACATAAAATTTTTTTATCAAAAACTATTTTCTGTAGTTTTATTTAACTCTTTGCACATAATAAAAACATGACGTGTGTGATTTGGTACAATTATCTATAACCAGATATTTTTTTTCATTTCTTGAAATAACACAGAAGTCCTACACTTGTTAAAAACATGATTTCCGGCCTGGGCTATGGAGGGTTAAACGCCAGTTATCAGGTACGTTAGAACTCCATGACAATGAACTTGCTGTTTGTCTATGCAGAAGTTGCAGCTGGCCAAAGAACTGCTTCACTCTGCAATATACTGTATTTATATCACAAAAAAAAAAAAATGTGTAGTCCATCTATAACCTCTAGTTTTTTAGAGTGATCAACAGGTATTTTCAATGCAAGTATGCATGTTACTGTCTCAAAAGAAATGTAATGCACCACTTTTTTCATGGCAAATGCAGACGGGAAGCTGGATTTATCGTGCACCCTGCTATACAATGTAGGCATGGGGGGTGACAGAGATTTTTACATAATTCTCTAAGCTCCTGCAGATAGAGCAATATGCTTTACAATGTAAAGGGCTGTGGGTGGAGCTAAGTGTGACTATTTACTGATAGGACTATCAAAGGTGCCAACATCTAAGCAGCCACAGCAGCGGTAAGGGTGAAAACGCTGCAGTGATTTCACAGCAGAAGGTGTTGTTACCCTCTAAGTGTTTATGCAGTGATTTTACTGGCAGGATCAACAGGTTTTACATGTTTCACGGAGTGGTTAGAAAAACAGCAAGTCTAGTATCTCTGGTATGGGCAGCGTACATTACATATGTTCTTTTACAGCTTGACCATAGTTCTACTTTAATATGTCTTCTAACTGTGCACTAGTAAACCACACACCATATATAATGGGGCTTTTAGGGGCCCTTATTGCATTTTTTTTTAAAACAATATTTATATCTGCAAAAATGTAAACAACATAATGTCCGTCTAAATCTAAAAGATAAAATTGTACTGAGTTAATAACAAATATTTGTACATTTTAAATTGCACCTTTTTGCGAAATAGTAAAAAACACAGAGCACAAAACTAAATTACACTACACCTGATCTGCAGTCCCGTTTGTGTGCTGTGTTGGTATGTGTTGTGATAAAATGATGCAGGCATACATTTAATCGCAATACAGTGTGTCACAATCTCTCAGTCTCTTTTTCTGCCTACCCAGCACTCAGTACAGAAGCTTCCTGTCCATTCACAAACAGGATATGAATATGCCTGCTTCATGTATATTCGGTGTACATTTCTGGCGTGTTTTTTTTTAAATACCTCTGCGAAGGTGGAAATGGGCTTTAAAAAAAGGGGCATATTTGTAAATGTGTCAAATTCTCATCACAACATGAACCAAATGTATACAGCATTGTAGACAGCTTTTGCCTGTTTTCACCTGCTTGAGCAACATTTACCAATATTTATATTCTTCGACATGTAATTAAAATGACATTAACATTTCACATTTACAGAATTGTCTTATAAAATCATACAACATTTTCATACGGGGAATCATTGATATACTAAACAATTCCCTTAATAGAGCCAACATGCTCACTTTTCTTAAATCCATATTCACTGTACTCCAAGAAAAGACTTTAGACTGAATATTTTTTGGCAAACACTTGGATCCACTCTCTGAACCTGCCACCAGAAAATTACATAATGTGTTTAAAATAGTAAAGTAATTGACAGGATGTTGGATCAAATCTAGACATGTAAGTGTAGCTGGGCTTTGACCATTTTGTTTTATAAATTTGCCTCTAGGAATATTCAGATTGTGACTTGTGAAAATTCATCTTTGAGATACTGATATTAGGGGGCAGTGTTTGCCTTAATATGTTCACTTTGGTAGTCATATTTATATATGTTTAAAATATAAAAGTGTTTTCCTGCCTATAATTGTAATTCATTTGCAATTCGCTTTCTGCACAGGCTGCACTCGCTGAGAGTAGTTTCCCTCTGATGAATAGTCCTCCAACCCTCAACAGTTCTGGCAGTGGGCTTCATGGTGGACATGACGATGTTACCAGCACTGGAGAGCCTGGAAACAGTAATGGCAGCAGCCCACGTCTGTCTCCTCAGTACAGGTAATACTTCTTTTTCAGCTGTGCCCATAAGAAATGTAAGGGGCAAGCTTTATACTAATACATTCTTTACCTTCTCATTTAGTGTACCTTAATTCAGTAGAGTAAGGAGGGTTTAGATGCTCTGTCAGGTTTTAATTACTATTTGAGGCCTCATGGGGAAGATTTATTCAAATGACAATGTGGTCACCAGATAGCAAGTGAAGGAAAATCTACAGAGAGAATACGCACAGCAATAGAAACCTAATGGGGTAGAGTGTCCCCCTACTCTACTAAAAATTATTTTTTTATTCCTGTGTGTGCCTCTGTTGTTTGTTTTCATGTCCTGTGACCTTGGCCCCCCAATCCAAAATCTAAAAACTGGTTTAGATAGAGATACTTTGATGTTTATTGCTGTACTTTTTTTATTTTAGTCAATCGGTTCATGTCAAAGAAGAGCCAGCTGAAGAGGAAGTAAGGCCTGCCTCCCTCTCCAACCAAAACACAGTGCTGTCAGAGGAAAATGACTTGGAACCAGAGACAGTTATGGAAGACTTGTCCTAATAGTTTCAGCAGCCAGAAGTTACCTCCTCTGCCCCAAAGTCCAGCACTTCCATCAGAGACCAACATGACCCTCTACCTTAATTCTGCTCAGTTGAAGCTGACAAAGACTTCAAACTTGACTGCCTGCCATCTCCTGGGTCTTCCTCTGTCTGGCAGCACTTCACGTCAAAGACTTATGGACTGCAGAGTGAACCCCACCATCCTTTTCTTCTTAACCAGATATGGAAAGGGCACTGATACTTTTGTGACCATATTTTTATTGGGGGGGAGGGAGGGTTAGTAAATCCCTTGAACACCCCTTTGCATTAGGGGGGCTATAAAATCTTTTCATAGCAGAATTTAGGAGAACTGGACTTCTTTCTCCACCCTACAATGCAACGCAGTACTGGGTGTCCGTTATGAAGTACCCTTTACTAGCTATTCTTTTCTGGTTGTTTCTGAAGGTACCAAAAAAGTAGACTTTTGTTTTATTTATTTTTTCTGTGTGTTTTGGATCAGTGTTACTGCTGGCATTCCTCACACAAATGTGTGTATTTGGTACGTACACTCTGAAATGGATGCATACACCTCCAAAATAACCACCTACATACAATTCTATACAAACACTAGCTTTAGACAAATGCACATGACGAAGAACACTGTAGCTTGTGCCTTGGAGGGAATATGCGCACCACATAATAGGACAAGCGCTGCTTCATATGTCTGGAACATTCAAAACATTGTTTGCACTCACCTGTTTTTTAGAAATGCCACATAGATATATTTTGTAACTACAGTACATCACTCTCACTAAGGTGCACATGAAAGACCAGTAATTGCACCAGTTTTGCCCCAAATGAATGAACCTATAGTAAAAGAAAGTCAAGCAAATGGTTTTATAAATCACATTAATTGAAACTAGTTCGCCATTGGCTGTTTGCCCAATCATTTTGTCCTGGAGCGCCCTCTGCCAAGATGTTAGAAATGTCTAAGTTCGCCATTGGCTGTTTGCCCAATCCTTTTGTCCTGGAGCGCCCTCTGCCAAGATGTTAGAAATTTCCCACAGAAAAGCAGGGCTTATAGGCACAACCCCTACTGTAAAGCAGTAAAAAATATCAAAAATCAGAATTTACTGAAGTCAGATCAGTTGATTAACTTTTAGGTGGCTATTACATATTAGAGCACTTTGCATATCCACATGGCTCTTTCCATTGCTTAATTGAATATGCTTATTAGTGTGCATGTAGAGTACTGTGGGAGTACCGTAGGAAAACAGGACAGGCACAGGAGTTAAAGCTGATTAGTAAACTTCCCATAACAATTCTTAACTTTCATAAACATAGCACTTATGAACAGACATTTACAGTATATATTATCATTGCACATTGCGCTACATCACTAACAGAAGCACTCTCAGACATTAAAAAATACTTTTTGGGCTGTGTCTTAGGACAAATGTTTTTTGGGGGACCAGGTATTCTAATATGTAATCCAAGTACAAAGGTTATTATGTAAATGCTTAAACATTCTTGAAAATAATGTTAACCAAACATTTTTTTGCCATACAAATTTACTTGATCATAGGGACATATTGATCATATAGCACATATGAACTTCCTTTGCCCAAACACTTTGTTCACAATTATTCCACTGTTGTTATCGACATTAACACTGCCCTAACACATAGCTCTTTTGCAAGTGAAGGGCTGATAGGACCCTCCATCCTGTGTGCTGCATCCGCTTACCCCTCCCTGACCAAAGATACCTTTTCATGCCAAATAAACCAAACCACCTCTTGCTTTGGCTTTATTTTCCTTATACACTAAAGAAAATACAAAGGACGCCCCTAAACCAAAAGGTACTAATGTATTTATGACAGTAAGTGTTACTGTCCCTACCCACTTTCCCTACCCTGATCTCACCTCACCTTGTATCTCTTCAGCTTACATTCATACACTGTGAGACCTGGCATCAGTGAGTCCATAATTACGGCCATGCACTTTGTGCAAAAGTCTGTTGACTGTGAAAAATAATCAGTGTGATTTTTTTTTTTTTTTTTTGAGTGAACACAAAGTATAAGTATTCATTTTGATTATGTACAAGTCATATACCAGTGTGAATGGCGAGTGTTAATGTATTACACGCTGATTGTGGTGTGTGCATTTACACTCAGTAAGTGTGAGCTTACATTATTCTGTGAGATTTTATGCTGTAGGTCAGGTGGATATTTTTCACTTAAACTAGATACACATTTTTTTAACAAGTGTACATGGCATTCCATGTGCACAACAGTAACTAAGAGTATTTACACACTGCAGACCTTTCGTGTGCCCTTTCTTCAAAATCTGGCCTTGTCTTGTGTCACAATACTGCTGGTTGGTGGGAGAAGAAAAAGGCTAGAAGGGGTAGGACTTGTTACCTCAACAGCGCTGGGGTTCTCTGTCTAAAGAATCCAGCACTGTTCCAGCATCACGTGTGCGCCTGGTGCATATTCCTCGTGTAAAATAGGTTTTAGGTGCATGAAACAAAATGTATGGATATTGCCATATAAAATGCAATAAATATAATTCTGTCATATGTGCTGCTACTTGTGTAACCACAGCAGAGTTTGTAAATTCAGTATGCTATGCTCGGTCGATTACATGATGCACTGTGCAGTATACAAAATCACAAACGCCTAAAACATAACAAATGTAGCTATAAAACTATGTGTTGCCCAAAACACCTAATCAGATTCTTCATTTTCTAACAGCTAAAATCACATAATAGACACTTTTATTTATCTACATGAACAATATATATATACCTGCAGTTTTAAAGAACAAAACCTCTTATTTTCCCAGTTCAAATCATTGCAGTTTTTCAAGTCAGATGGGTGGATAGGTGACATAAAACCAAGAATAGACATTCTTTATACTCTTTAGCTCACGTGGTACCAAAATTTAAGAAGGAACATGAAAACTGTTTCCCTTACAGTGCCACAAACTCTCTCCCCACCCCACTGCAGGGGTTGAATAATTATTTTGTTTTTGGGCTTGTTTTGCATGTGGGTAGTCCCTCACTGTCCTCACATATAATGCAGTGATGTCAGGCATGCAGTTGGGAAGAAGCCTGCCGGATGTCCTTAAGAAAGGAGTATTAGACTACTTACCAGTCATAAATTGTGAGATCTTTGTATGCATATAACCAGGTTCTTACTTAAGTAGATATACCAAAATGGTAATAATGAAGTAATGTGTAGGTTGACCTAAACTGATTAAATGAAACAGAATCAGTAAAAGTTCACAAGGGACAACCATACCTAAAAGTATTGATTCTTGGGCTTGTTTCTTAGTTGCAGTTTCGATCTTGGTGGTGTCCTTCTCCCGGGTTGTGTTGCCATGGAAACTCCCCAATCCACTACGTGGTTTGGTTCTTGTCGAGGCCACTCTTCTGAGGGAGATAATGTTAGGAGCGTGTCTGTTGCTCCTATGCCTGTTGCAGCCTGCGAGCTCCTCCAGCTAGACCTTTGCTAGAGCGCCAGATCAATTGTGAGCTAATGAGCCTGGCCACACACCCTCAGCACCTTTTCCTGGCTACTTCATCAGCTGTGGGCTGACAAGCCTGGCCACACACTCCCCAGCCTTGTGATTGGTTTGTGGCTCTTTATTTAAGCATCATAAGTCTGGGGCTCTGGCCTTGCAATAGTCCTGTCTTCACAAGTCTGAACTCAGTCTCAGAAAATCTAGTATTGTAACCTGTTCCTGTCATAGTATTTTACATCCTGCTCCTGTCTCAGTATCCTGTCTCTGGAATAATCTGCCTCCAATCCTAACCTGAGCCTGTCCATGGACTACTCTGTCTTCCACCAGTCCTGACCTCAGCCTGTCCCTGGAATACTCTCTGTCTGCCACTAGTCCTGACCTCAGCCTGTCCCTGGTAAACACTCTTCTTGTGTCCTCCATCACCAGTCAGTAACTTCTACTCTGTACCTGGGGCCCGTCTGCAACAATATGCCTGAAGAGAAAGGCGGCTGATATCGGTGAACTCATTTGCCACTATTTACTCTGACTGAAGTGTCTGCATCCGATCCTGACAGTAAATTTCTTTTCCAACACTACTTGCAAAAATTCATAAAATAGTTTTGAATCCACAAATCCTTTACCTGGTAAAGCAAGCACTAAATAATAAATTACAAAGTTAAAGATTGAATGGGCTTAAAATCAATCGCCTACTGTAAGTTCGCCCACAGGCACAGTACTCACATGATTACACTAAACAGACACATGTGGAAACAAAGTAGCATAGCTCCTGGAAAGTCGAAACCGAGACAGTACTTATATGAAAAGTAAACAAAAATATTTAACAACAAATCTTAAACATGTAGATCAATTTCCACATTTGACACCTTCGGTTGGTGTGCATCCTTGCAATCCACTTTACTCAATCTGCAATTTGGCTCTCTCTCTTCTTGTCCTTCAGTTTCTATAAGTAATCCCAGGCTGACTTGAGGGGCTCTGTGGAGGCCACACCATCTGTCTCATGATACAATGTTCTTTTAACTGCAAATACTCTGCCTGTCCAAGGTCACACACTCTAATATTTGGTTGGACTGCCTTTAACTTTGATTGCAGCACACAATCGCCATGGCATCTTTTTGATAAGCTTACGTAATGTCATAACATTTATTTTTGTCCAGAATTGCAGTAATTTTTCACCAAGATCTTGTAGTGATGATGGGAGACTTGGACCACTGCATTCATTTTTCACCAAGATCTTGTAGTGATGATGGGAGACTTGGAAAACTGCATAAAGGCTTCTCCAGCACTTCCCAAAGAACCGCATTTAGAATAAGGTCTGGACTCTGTGGTGGTCAATCTATGTGTGAAAATGATGTCTCATACTCCCTGAACCACTCTTTCAAAATTTGGGTCCAATGAATCCTGGCATTGTCATCTTAGAATATTCCCGTGCCATCAGGGAAGAAAATATCAATTTGTGGAAACGCCTGGTCATGCAGTATAGTCAGGTAGGCAGCTGTTATTAGTTGGGCACATATTTTGTGAACGTCGCTGAACCTAGACCTATTATCCTATATAATGCTCTGACCTATTTCTTAGCTAAATTTAGGTGGTGACTTTTTTGGACAGGCAGTGTAGTTCTTTATTGTTTCAACTGTGGGTTTAAGGTTATGCAATAGGATGGAGTAGGGACTGACCAGACACTTCCATGATGGTAGAGCATGATGAATAAGAACCTGTACTTCAGTAAAGATGTAACAGATTTTGACCACATCACGAATTCTAGAAATGAAAAATGTAACTATAGAGAACATTGACCATGCTTCATGGCTGCCTACAGATGCTTATCCATGCACCATATTCCAGCATTTTGGCAGACAAACTGCTTTTTGTTACCACCAAACAGTTTACATTTTGATTCATCAGTTCATAACACCTGATGCCATTTTTCTCCACTCCAGTCCTGTTTTTATGTGTAGTTGTGTGTTTTGCTTTGTTTCCACCGTGGAGGAATGATTTTGGTCACAACTCTTCCATGAAGAACACTTCTGGGAAGACTTTTCTAGATTATAGGTGGGTGTTTCTGGGTCCCAGTGGTTTCAGCCATTTGTAATCTGATACCACTGTGCTTCTACGGCAAGAGTACCCAACTTTCACCAGGAGCAGGTCTTTCCCTGAGCTTTACTCATATCACTGGCTCCTGCTAATACTCCTGGGATCTATCCTGCAAAAAAGAGAACTTGGGCTGCTGGCAAAAAAACCAGGAGCATAGTGAACTAAAGGATGGTAAAAATCAATCCAATGCCTAAGATGGCACTGGACAAGAAGGCATGACACACTGTGTGAGAAATGCAGCTCAATGATCTGCTGTAGGACTTATATGGACATAAAACTCTTCCAAAATCATTCAGCCAAATGTAAATGTCTATCTTTCTCTTCTGAACCCAATAATAGCCCCACTGAACCATGCTTACCAAATGATGGCAGCCATGCAACAGTGACAAGCTGAGCTTACTATGGAGATAGAAAGGGTGAGAATAAATACAGAATTTGGCTGTAAAAACAAGCAAAGTCTTAGACAATGTACAACTCAGGCTAGGTTCACACCTGGGCGATCCGTGACCACACGGCAATCTTGCACAAAGCCACGCGGTCACAGAATCGCCCACTGCTGCTGATCATGCTGGAGGTGCCATTATTTTCTAATGGCACCCCAGTCACGCTGGACAGATGGCTCGGTTTTCCCGCCGCGATACCACCTGTGCAATTGAACATGATCGTGGCTGAAATGTATGGATGTAACCCCATTAAAATCAATGGGGCCACGCTGCAATCGTATGCAATTGTGCACGGTCCCAGGACGTGCTTCCCGGGATAGCCCACATCTGAAGATAACCTGAGACCCCGTTCACACTGATGCAGGTCAGCCGCACTGATTCGGCCGCACGTATCCGCCCCACATGAACGATCGCATACATTGCTATTTTTGGTGCGCGCGATCCAAACTGCCCCCCGCCCAAACTGCTCCCTGCACTATTTTTGTCGCGCTGATCAGTGCGGTTTCCATACAGGTTTCAATGCTGCTCACTGCTGTTTGGCCCCTATGTGAATAGGGGCGAACGGCAGCAAGTGAGCTGCCGGAGCTTTGGCTCAGCTGATCCAGATGTTTGATCGACTGAGTCGCAGTCCTTCTGCACTTCGGCTCAGCCAAACATGCAGAGCATGTTCGCCTGACTGAAGGCAGCCGATGTACGGCTGATTTCAGCCAATGTACAGCTGAAATCAGCCGTACTGAGCCGGAGTGAATAGCCGAACGTCGATCGGCTCTGTTCACTTCGGCTCGGTAATTCCTGCAGGTGTTTAGACCCCCTTCCTGCCCAGGCTATTTTTCAGTATTCAGCTCTGCGGTACTTTGACATTTATTCCGTCATGCAACGCTGTACTGAAATTAATTTTATACCATTTTTTGGTGGCATTTAATCCCCACTGGGGTTTTTATTCTTTACTATATTAAGGAAAATTTTTGAAAAAAACATCTTTTACATTATGTTAGAATACATTTAATTTTTTATTCTTTTTATGTATGGTATTATTTTTTTTGTTTTTGCAACTTCATTTTTTTTTTAACTTAACTTTAGTGTTATTACATAGGGGGCTAAGAAGCACATTTGAAAACGCCCGCTCAGATCCAGGGAGCTCCCAGCCGGCCGTTTTTTTTACAACGGCCAGCCAGGAGGTGGTTAAAAACCCTACCAGACCTAAAGGGAGCTGTATTATTTGTAGGGAAACCTCACACATTTTTTTTTACATCGGTCCCTCCTAACATTCCTACTAGACTTAAAGAGCCTGGTATCATTTGGTAAGGGAACCGCACGCTGTTTTTAAAAAAAAATTCTATTATTTAACAACTAGCAGGGATTCGGTCTGTTGCGGCGGACCGTTCTCACTGACTGCTGTATGCGGTATTGAGAATAGTGCGTACAGCAGCCCTTTGTTTCGGCTGAACCGAAGGGTTGCTGCAGCCGAAGCGAGCCGAAGGATTAGCCAAACATTCAGCTACATCCTTCGGCTCTTTAGTGAATAACCTTTTTGGTCTTAGTCGGTTCATGTTCCCTGTACTCTTATCTGTTTTTTTCTGTGCAAGGGGTATGCTTTTATTGTCTCCGTAGCCATTGTTTTCTTTGGGGAAAGTAAAAATTAGATGAAATCACTTCCATAGTGCCAGGAGAATGGAATCTGGTTCCATTTTATTAGGCTGGCAGGATAGTAAAGCACAGCAGTAGAAGTGAGTGCTGATAGTGGACCTAAAAAGATGTGTCACATGGTGGTGGTGGGATGGTTGTAGGGATGATGGAGACTTTTTTTATAGTTAGCAGCTACTGATCATTTTGGTTAGTTGTGAAAAACCCAACATTTTTGGGTGACAGTATGAATTGTTTGGACAGGTCTCATAAATGAAAAAGCTATTTTAGGCAAAAAAAAATGTCAAACAATACAATTTAATCTTTTTATTAAATTGATCGTGTCATTAAAAAACAGCAAGATATGCTGTGAAAACAGGTCTCTGAAAATTTAGCATTTGGTACAGACTGTGGGGAAAAATGTCAAAATGTAAACAAGCAAATAAAACAAAGTGTTTTGGTAAACAAAATGCAGCTTTTAGTACACTGACCGTGGAAATTCTCCTGGGCCTAAAACAATAATCTATTTTATAAAAAAAAAACCTCTTGTATTTTCTAAATAAATATACTGAGTGTGGAAATAAATTGTCAGCTCCTGGGCCTGAAATGACAACAATTTAACAAATTTGGTGCAGATGATTTTGAAAATACATTCTTAGCTTTTTGGCCTCAAACAGCAATATATATTTTCCACTAAAAATAATGCTATTACAACAGTGACTGGGGCTATAGATATTGCTCTAAGTTGTCCCTGGGAGCACCGACCTTTAAACTCCTTGTTGTATGTACTGGTTGCCAGCAGTTTGGCCTGACTGCAGCCAGAACATTCCAGGTTGCTGAGACCTGTGCAGGAGATGTGGAGCCCGCAGAGGGCGGCGTCACTCTTGTATCTGTCGGCACCTGTAGAGATTCAAGCTCCGCCCCCCAAAGTTCTCAACCTATGGGTCACCATGGAGGCCATAGTGTTGTCTCCTCTACATGCCTCCAAGAAATGACTACATGGGATTGGTGGGGAGGGAAGGAGTGACATAACCCTCCGCCGAGACCCCACCCCCCTCGATGTAGGTGCCGGTTAAATAGCTGGATAATCGGAGAGACAAGGGAGAGGGGTTGTATAGTTATTGAGGAGGGGTATGTATAGTTATTGAGGAAGGGGTATATACTTATCGAGGAGGGGTGTGTGTATACTTATTGGGGAGGGGGGGTGTTACATGACCATACGAGTGACCGACTGAATCAGCTGAGCGTGACATGAACCTGCACGTGCAGACGGCTTCATGGAGCATTAGCCGGCCGTTGGACTGCTTGTAATACACATGCTACTCTGGCAGCAGCTGCACCCATCCCCCCTTCCCTTCACCGGGTTTGTGTGGGGACACCACTGGCTGTATGTCTAAACACTTGTTTCTCAACTGGTGGGTCAAGACCCAAAAGTGGGTAGCGACCCCACGTTCACTGGGTCGCTGCATGCCCTCCACTTTTCTAGGTGAGAGGCTCCCCCTTGCGCTGCACTGTCAGTTCATGCACCAAGCAGCCATTCATAATATGCTGCCCGGCGCTGAGTGTCAGCTTGAGGTGGGATGGGATGGGGATATGGCCACGAGGGAGCTCCATCCATCAATACTTGCTTTGCTCACACCTCCCTCACGTGTCCTGTAGAGGTACTTGTACCGGAATGCCGTCACATTCTGGCTCCAGACACCTCTACAGGGAGTGCAAGGGAGCTGTGCAAGCAACGCACAGATGGATGGCGCTCCATAACAGCACAGCAGCTCACACTGGACCCCAAGCTGAGGATTCACTCCAGTTCTTGTAAGGCAAGGAGACTGGGTGGAGCTTAAAATTAAAAAATGTTTGTAGTGTGTATGTGTGTGACATTGTGTCTGTGTATGCATGTCAGTGTTTTTGAGGGCCCGTTCACACGTACAGTGCGTTAAACTGTACCACGCAATCGCGCCTACCTTGCATTCTGGTGTGAGAGGCGTGTTGCGTTGCCATTCATTTGAATGGTACTCCAAATGCACCTCCCACCCACAGTTCGTACGCCCAGAATGCGCTGTACCCTAATGGCGTGCGTTCCGTTGCAGTGTCACAACTTATTGACCAAGGACAAATGTGGGTCCTGAGGTTACACAGTTTGAGAACCACTGATCTAAACAGTAAGGACTCATAGGACAAAAGTGAATGGGACAATCCCTCTGGAATGTTGAAACTCATTATTATTGAGATATTTTGTACATTTATGATGTCGAAGCTTTTATAAAGGATCGGTTTTAATAAAATGATTGAATTATTAATATGTGTAATGGTACCCTGAAAGTCTGGCATCATTTTGTTTGGACTTGTTAATGAATTTTCGGATGTGGTACAGGCTCACTGCAAACTATTTATAGATTAAGATAAAGGATTTGTGTAGAATTAAGATTCTACTTTTTCCTGAAAACCTTTTAGCACACTGAGTTTGGGGGGGAAAAAGTCTGCTCCTGGGCCTAAAACAGAAACATAATTTGTGAAAAGAAACACCTATTTTTTTATTACAACAAATGTGCATATTTTAGTACATGACATTTAGAAATAAACTGTCAGTTCTTGGGCCTAATACAGCAATGTAATATGTGAACACAATCCTCTATTATCCTCTAAACAAATGCAGCGTTTAGTATACAGAGTTTGTGAACAATATAGTCAGCTCTTGCACCTTAAACAGCCACGTAATGTTTAATAGAGCTGGTTTGCACCTCCAGACCACTAAGTTTTTTACCCGCACCAAAAACGCATACACAGTAATTCCAAAGGTTTTCAAGGAGGCTTGTTCACACTACTGCATTCAGTTCCAGAGCTTTCAAAAAAAGCACAGCAGCATACTTTTTTTCCACAATGGAATGCATAGAAACACATGTAAAACGCAAGCAAATGCACCAGAACATGCTTAAAGTCCATTTCCACCTTTGTAAGTGAATAGCATTTATTGTGGTAATGAAGAGGTGCAGTGATGATGTATATGCGTGCACATTTTCATTACATTTTCAAGCCTACAAATTCAAAATGTTCTCCACAGGAAATACAGTTAGACACCAGGGTGTCAGACTGTAATCAGATGTAATCAGCTTGTAACATGATCAGTAAATACTAGCTCTGCCTTTACACACAATACACTATCCAGGGAAGGGAGGCACTGGCGGAACTACCAGGGTCGCAGCGGTCGCAATTGCGACCGGGCCCTGGTAGTTCCGCCTCTTGGGGGGGCCCAGCGAAGAAGTGCACTGCCCGAGGGCCGGGGCCAGGGGGGGCCCTTTAAAGCAGCGCCTAAGGACATATTGGGGTACTGTAATTTGTCGCTGTTTCATGGACACATGCAATTTTTAACCTGCTGGGCATCTATATACTTGTCCTATCCTCATATTTTATTTTTTAGTAAAAAATAAATTGGACATTATAGTGGGTTTTTGGACACTAAAATTAACATAAGCGTATTTTTAACAAAAATTTGGGGTTTGATTAAGAGTTACGCTAATATTGTGCGATGTAAAAATTTGCAGCTGCCACCATTTTTTTCTACAGGGTCTTTGCTTTCAGTATATAATGTTAGGGGGCCTAAAATGTGGTTTATAACATGTGTGCAAAAAACTCCTTGGCGAATAAAGGGTTAAAGAATAAGCACTATATTTAGGACTCTTAAATATGCACATGCGACCCCTGCGACCCTGATAGTTCCGTCAGTGATGGGAACATGCTTTACGGTTATTGCAGGATACATTATGCCAGAAACAACAGTCATTTACAACAATTATTTATTGGGGAAAAAAAAGTATTATGCTTATTTTGGGGGGGGGGGGGGGCCTTCATGGTTCCTTGCACCGGGGCCCTGAATGTTCTAGTTACGCCACTGAAGGGAGGGGCTGGTGGGGGATATTTTCACATTGCTTGCACAGCACAGAGGCAGAAATTTCCATGCAGATATGAAGAGGGAAGCTAACAAAAAATTTAAGTTTCAGTTTTCATATACAACCCCAATTCCCCAAAAAAAGTTCAGACCTTCAACCAACTGAAAATATTTGGTACATCTTGAAATGAAAAATATGACAAAGAAGACCCAGGACTGTTGAGCAGTTAGAATCCTATATCAGGCAAAAATGGGACAACATTCCTCTCTCAAAACTCCAGCAACTGGTCTCCTCACTTCCCAGGCATTTACAGAGTGTTGTTAAAAGAAGAGGGGATGCTACACCCTGGTAAACATGGCTCTGTCCCAACTTTTTGGAGATGTGTTCTGCCAAACAATAATTCAAAATTACCTTTTTTTCTTAAAATGGTCCATTTTCTCAGATTAAACATTTGATATGTTTTCTATTGTGAATAAAATATGGGTTTATGATATGTGCACATCCTTGCATTCTGTTTTTATGCAGATTTTACACAGCGTCCCAACTTTTTTGGAATTGGGGTTGTACATCAACTGCATATGCCTGCTTCATGTACACTCGGTGTACATTATTGGCATAGGTTTTTTTTTTTAAATACCTCTGCAAAGGATGGAAATGGGCTTTAAAATAAATGCAAAAAACATTTTTTTTAAATGCACCAGAACGCATCACAAATGCGTCAGAAATGTGCATAAACACATATGCAGAAATGCATCCAGAACTGGTCTGCCGATGGTGTGAACAAGTCCTTAGAGAGTTGTAAAGTCCCAGCATATATTATCTTATTATAACATCAGCATTGTAATAGGAATACATATTATAATTATTTTTGATAATGCAATCAAAGCCTACTTAAAAAAATCCCTCTTGTGTAGTGAGTGTTGCCTTCTGTCTGCCCATCACTTTCATCATCTTCCTGGATTCCCAGTGTGCTTTGCATCTCTTTCCCTGCTGCTTGATGTGATTCAATCTTAATTTCTCAAGACTACATCGCCCATCATGCATTGCTTCCATGATGATGTTACATTGTTCAGACATTGAGTTGTAGCTCAGATGGCAGGTTCTGTGAGAGTAGTGTGCATAGTCACAGAGCTGAGTGAAAGTGTGTCATTGCATTGAGGAAGTACATACTATGGGCATCTTCAATAAGAAAGTTTACACATTTCTAGATCAATATGGTTTTTAGGAGTGGAATATAACGCATGGAAATTCAGTATAAAAATACATATTTATTTTTAGCTTTTGATCATAGATACATTTTTTTTTAAATCCCTCTTTTTTTTATGGTGAGTGCAACTGTGGTGGAAGTGTTACTTGAAATGAAACATTACTTGAAACATATAGCAGCCTTTCTCAACCAGGTTGCCGTCTGGCTTCCTCAGGGTGTCTCAGAATTTGGTTATGGTAGGACTCTGATGTGAAGGGGGGACCGAGGGCTCCTGATGTGAATGGAGGGGGCTCTGAGGTGAAGGGGGCTACTGATGTAAAGGTTGATTCTGATGTGAAAATGGGAGCTCCTAAATCAGGGGCGCCCACAATTTTTCGTCTGGAGATCTACTTTTCAAATGACAAGCTCAATGAGATCTACCAATGAAAAAACACCTGCATTCAGGGGCGGGAGTGCATTAAAGTCAATGGCACTGCAGCCACACCCCCAGTGCAATCGCCGCATCAGGAATGAAGGCCCATTAGTGCCTGCGTTCCGGTCCAGTGCGATCTGCAAAAATGCTGCATTTCTGCAGATCGCGCTGGACCGGAACGCAGGCATTAATGTGCTTGCATTCCGGGTGCGGGCGATCAAACAGAGGGCGGGGGGCGTGACTGTAGTGCCATTGACTTCAATGCACCGCCACACCCCCTCCCGTCCCTGAACGCAGGGAGATGGGCGGCTTGCATTCCAATGCATTCTAGAGGCCGAACACTCGAACGCAGACTTTGTGGTGTGAACCCGTCCTCTTCTCTCTCTCTCCTCACGCTCCCTGTTTCTATCTGCTGTCTCTTCTCTCTCTGTCTCTCTTCTGTCTCTTCTCTCACTTTCTCTGCTGTCTCTCTCCTCTCTCTCTCTTCTGTCTCTTCTCTCACTTTCTCTGCTGTCTCTCTCCTTTCTGTCTTTTCTTACCTCCACGGCAGCAGCTTCCCAAGTCTCCTCTCCTCTCTCCTCTCTCCTTCCCGTCTGCGGCATCTGACACATTCAGCACATTCAGCATCTGACACGAGCACCATGGGAGGACAGGGTACAGGTCAGTGAGCCGATCGCGATCTACCAGTGTTCGCTTTGCGATCTACTGGTAGATCGTGATCTACCTAATGGGCACCCCTGTCCTAAATTGAAGGTGGGACTTTTAATGTGAAGGGGGGGAACCCGACTTTTGTTATGAGGCTTTGCATGTTAGATTGGATGCCTCAGGAGTTTGCAGACTTTTGGAGGGTGTCGTGCCTGAAAAAAGGTTGAGAAACACTAACACAGTGTATGAGAACTAGCATAACAGAGAGAAAGGCTATTTCCCATAGAACTGATGAGGTGTTCGTTCATTTAGAAAGTTGTACTAGAAAAAATGAAGGACGGAATATTGTTCTTTGGCAGCCTGCATGCCATAAGAAAAGGTATGTCACCCTGAAAAGGTCTGTCCGTTACTCAGCCTCCACCCCCACTCTGTGTCTCTCTCACAGAGAAATGCATTTATGAAAAAAAAAAAAAAGTGATTTCCGAAAACTTGCAAAACAAATACGAAGCTGGGAGCAATGAGGTCATGTGATTGAGGGCGGCACAGGGAACAAAGAGCGTTTTGTGAGGCTTTCAAAATACACAGACAGCCATGCAGGGCGCACACTCCAATCCAAATTTTCAGACAAAATTTTCCCCATTCAGGAGGAGACACAGTTGTACATCACCGTGCCATTAAACATTCTGTAAAGGTAGAAAATTAAATGCGTATGATTCACTTATATGTGTTTACATGAGGCATGTTTAATTAACACATACACAGCGGCCATATAAAAATAAATTAATTCAAATGTAAGTTCACATTTGTAAATTTCAACCCCTTCTCTTTCAGTGTCATTTTAATATACATTCACTACAGCAGGGGGGTGGCTGGCCAGCCGTCCAGCTGTGGTGAAACTACAAATCCCAACATGCATCTGTCTCTGAGAGTCATGCCTGTGGCTGAGAGAATCTTGCAATGCCTCGTGGGATTTGTAGTTCCACAACAGCTGGAGAACCGTAAGTAGTATCAAATGCTCAAACTTTTCCACAATAATGAATCCAGATGAAACAAATATACGATGTACAACCAAGTATTTGTTTAAATTTTTCTTCCCAAGCACATACAGCCTTCATGTTTCCGAACAGCTGACTCCAGTTCGGCTTCCCTGAACTTCCTGTCCAGTACAAGATCACAAGGAACAGAGCAGTCTCCAGCACCCATACATGTATTAGCTTGGAGAATGGAAGGGAAGAGAGAGGACCATCTCGGTCCTCTCTCGGTCCATGACCGAGTGCCCGACTTTTTAGAGGGGCCGACACCAAAATGACTGTTAGTCATTTTTGTGTCACCCCTGCAACGGTGTCACCCGGGTGCAAGCTGCACGCTGGGGGGGCGGCAGGTGTTCTATCAAAGTCTGTGACTACGTTGGAATGTGTGACTGGTGATGTGGTCACACATTTCAACATAATCTCGCCCAGTTTTTTGACGGTGGAATGTGTGACCGCTCATTAGGTCATGTATTCCAACGCTTTGTCAGCTGTTCCAGGGCAGATTGGCTCACTGCGCATGTGCAGGAGAATCGATCTGCATTACCTCATCTGCCTGGAACAGCTAATCGGTCCTCAAATGTCACGTCCTAATGGGCGTCCACACATTCCACCACCGAAAAACTGGGCGGGATTACGTTGGAATGTGTGACCGCGTCACTGGTCACACATTCCAATGTAGTCTTTTAGATTGTAAGCCCTCAGGGTCAGGGCCCTCCTTACCATCTTGTCTTGAATTGTATTGTGATTGTAATGCCTTCCTTATATTGTAAAGCGCTGCGCAAGCTGTTGGCGCTATATAAATACTATGTGATGATAATAATAATAGTCACAAACTTTGATAGAACACAGGCCTGCTAATAAGTCTCACTGTCTCCCACATAAATCCCTTCATGCCCCTAGGATTTCTTACTTCTTACCTACTCAGAAAATACTATTGCCTTTTTCTAGCAAGTCTTGTTCAGGATTATAAAGGGGATTGATCACACTTTCCAACTTTTTACAATAATGTCCAGGGACAAAACCAATGTATTGGTGTGTCTGAAAGGTGCATACGCCACATCAGCTAACTAAAGACTGAAGGAGTAGCAGCATACTGATGAAGTTATCACTCCTGTTAGCTCTTATGCACTGCAGAAGAGCTTCCTTGGCTCCTGGTGCTGTTCCTTTCTCTCAAAGGCTTAGTCCTTCTATAGCAGCGATTACAGAAGCAATTAATAAAATAAATTCAGGTACTACGTTTCATTTAAAAGTCCCCTTTCATAGAGTTGAAAGGGGACTTTTAAATGAAACGTAGTACCTGAAGCTGATCAATTACAGATTAATGACAGCTCTGAAACTGGATGTGACAAATTCATTGTCGCTTCTGGGTTTATTCACCAGAGGAGAGATCAGGGAGCAGACATTCCCTGGTCTCCTCTCCCTCTAACTGCTGACACCTGCCATGCTGGGGGGTATAGGGAAGGGGTCAGGCGATGGTTGGGCTGCGTGTTCCGGAGCCTATGAAGTAAATGTAGAATCACTTCTAACACAAAGCCAACAGTCTTACTGTGTGAGTTAAACAAAGGTATAGAAGCCAGCAGTGTGTTTAAAAACCCTCTCTGCCGCTAAATGGCATAAGGGTTAAATGCTTGTTTAGTCTAGGAAAAGTTTTAAGTAAAATAATACTTAAGCTGGTCATATACAACCCAAGGGATGATCAAAAAATATTGATCATCCCTTTCAGGCAAGAACATTGTTATTAAGTACGGCAAATACATGTTGAGCATGCAGGCCCGGATTTCCCACAAGGTCATCGAGGCCAGGCCTCGGGGCGGCAGGGTGCAGAGGGACGGCAGCGGTGTGCCTTCTACATTTAGTCCTGCTTTGAGAAGGCAGGACTAAATGTAGTGTGGGGAAGCCACTTGTTCGTTTTTCATAGGGGCTTGTTAGCTAGCTCCTGTGTGATAGCAATAAAGTTAAGTGAAAAAAAATGATAAACATTTAAAAAATAATAAGAAATATTAATTACATAAAATAAAAAGGTGATTAAAAAGTATGCCCTGTGATCCTGCCAGAAGTGCAGTGTCCTTGTCACTTCCTGTGAATTGAACTGGAAGCATAAGCTTGAGTGGCAAACATGACTTCTTCCATAGATACTGTTAGGTTGTGTCGTGGGACCAGGAGTGCCCTCTTAGCTGGGGTCCGGCGGGTATGAGGGAGATTGTAGGGTCCTTCTTGGGGTGATTTGGTGCCCAACGGCGACAGGCTGCGGGTGCCCGCATGAGCGCATGCATGACGTGCGTGCGTGATGTGCGCATGTGACGCTGCCATGGCTTCTTAGTCGCTTCGGGTGCTGATCATTGCCAGGGAGGGCCTTGTGAGCATTCCTTCTATCCTAGCCGTCCCAATGGTTGCCAGGGACCTGTGGCTTCCTTGTTGCCCAAACAACGGGGGCGTCGCTGCTGGGTTTAAATTACAGCCAGTCCCAAGACCTGTTGCTTAGTTATTCTGCCATTCCCAAAGCAGCTACGATGCCTCATTTCCTGTTTACCATTTCCTGCCTTCCTTCCCTGCTATTTGGATGTCCTAGTTATCAACCCCTGGCTTGCCTCACTGTTTATGATACTCGCTGCCTGCCTCAACCCGGACTGTACTCTGACAACGCATTTTGGATCATTCTATCTTGTACCTCAGCCTGGACTCTCCTTCTGGTATTGTTCCCTGCTATTGGGTTCCAATCCAGCAAACAGGGGGACTTCGCTCCTTCCCTAACAGTTTGCCACCTTTTCGGGATCCACCTGGACAGTCCAGGTTTTGAATGCTGTGTCTGGGATTCATGGCAGCTGAAACCCGGATACATGATGTCAGACAGACAGGGCTAACCGAAATTAAGATAGGGGCTACTGACCCCCCATTGAAAATAGTCTGATTGTGATATTTACATATGAATGGGTGGTGGTATTTACATATGAATAAGCCACAATTAATTCTCCCCAAAAACATTCCATGAGTCGATAGAGTGTTTGGGTTTCACTAAAAGGAAAGGTGACAACTCTAGATACTGTGGAGATGTGAGTGTAGTCACACAGGGACAGGAAGTGTATTTTTCAAAGTATAAAGAAAAAGGAGAAAGTCGGACAGAAGGAAACTAATGTGGGCAGCTCATCTATGAACTGGTAAGCTGCAATATATTACATGTCTGTTTCTTGTTTTAAATACCGTTAAATTCTGCACCACAATATGATATTGTCATAAAAGGCAAAGCAAATATTAACTAATTATGAGGGTTACATTTAGTAAGTATAAATGTGTGGGGTTCTGAAACACAGAGGCCTTCAACAATTGTGTACATTTTCCAGGACAAAAGTTTTCAGAGACAAACCTTAATCTAAATCTATAGCCAAATGTAGTGGGTTTTTTTTAAATTTGGCATGGTGTCCCATTAGGGAGATTTCCCAATGAGAAGTGAGAGAATATATGTTCAATGTGAGAGAAATCCCCTCTTAGATAGGTATTAAGGGAACAAGTTGTCTTGTGCTGGTGGCAACTTACAATTTTGGATTTTCATTTCTGGAGACATTAGCGATCAGAGAGAGAGAGAGAGAGCCTCCGTAATAAACAGACAGCCATAAAAACCTGACAATGGCTCTAAATACTCACCACTCTATCTGTATCTAAAAAAAAACAAGTTTTACATTAAATTATACTTTGAACACCAAGGACTATGCCTTAAAATTGCCATTTCAATCATGCTTCCAAAGTCTTGCAACGTCCAACGTGTTATGCCATCATGATGTCTCATGGCAATTCTGTATTACCTACAAAGTGTCTTAACAGTTTGTTAAGAGAGCAGGTGAGGAGCTAACACATGGCAGGAGAAGACTCCAATGCCACCATCCATTGAGACAGGGGCTAAGGAAATAAAGAAGGTGTCCACGGTAAAAATTTACAAAGAGGTTCTTGGGTCAGTAATGATACTGTCTCTTTTTTATGGTTTCATTTATGTAACATCATCTATATTGAAAGGGGTATGGCCATATTTGTTTCATATGAAACCCAGATTGTGTTAGCTAGAATTCCTTTTATGTGCAGTGCTTATGAATCACTAATGGATCATATCATTGGGTAGTATTTTAAAAGCACTGCAGGAATTAAGCATAGAAAGCATAGACAATAGTGGACGATCAAAACTATCATTTAAAAATTGTACAAAGGACAAGCTGGTTGGGTTTGGATTGGGTTAGGGCATGTTTAACTTGATGTACTGTAAAGGACCAACAGCTGTCTGCAAAATGTCCTTTCCTAGTGGGCTGGTACTAGTCCTAATGTCTTACAGTACTAATGTATGGGGGCAAGCTTCATCACTACCCAGAAATGCCAGAACTTTTCCTAAAAACAGCCATGCCTGGAGGTGCCTGCACGTCACACCCGTGGCTATTTCCACCCTTCTCCGTGTGACAGAGACTCTTTGGGTTGAGAATTAAGGATAAGTTAAATGTTGAGGGGTTTATTTTCAGGGCTGGGTTTTGGTTAAGTGTTGGGGAGAAGGTTGAGGGTCACTTTTAGGTATCATTTTAAGTATGAGGGCTCCGGTGAGAGTAGGAGTCAGGTCAAGTTAAGGTTAGAGGTACCAGTCTACCAAATGGAAAAGTTTAGGAGACCTTTAAAAAGGTTTGTGTAGAATATAGTACTTATATGGGTAAATTGTAAGTATGCACCGATACCGATAATAGTAGCGGTATCGGTGCAGATACCGAGTATTTGGGCGAGTCATTAGCCACCACACGGCTTCCTGATCAGTAAGTCAGGCACCACGTAATGACTCGCTGCCTGGCATCCTGATTGGTTGGGAAGCTGGCCAATCAGGAAGCCACCGGCGAGTCATTACCCACCCCCCGCCTTCCTGATTGTCCAGAAAGCTGGCTCCATGCTTCCTCATCACCTGGAGCCGGCATCCCGGCCAATTTAGGAAGCCAGGGTGCCGTGTGATTACTTGCCGCCCGTCTGCCTAATTGGTCGGGAAGCTGGCCAATCAGGAATCCACCGGCGAGTCATTCCTGATTGTCCAGAGAGCTGACTCCATGCTTCCTCGTCACCTGGTGACGAGGGAGCAAGGAGAGGGCTTCCCGGGTACTCAGGCTTCCTTAATGGGACTTCCGGTATTGGCGATTGTCGACAAAAAAAAAGTTTGGTACTTGTACTCAATACCGAAAACCGTTATCGGTGCATCCCTAGTAAATTGCAATATATGATATAAGTAAATGAAATGCCAGTAAACTTATTTGAAAAGAACTTAGATATGTATATGTGAAAGGGAAAAAAAACCTCATAGAATAAAATATTAAAATTGTGCATATCCTCCTGTTTTGGGGAGGATTTTGGTTTATCAGGAACATGCTGTTTTGTGTGATTAAAATGTTGACTTAAATCTTGGGTCAGGGTTTTAAATAGCACCTTGAATTTGTAAATACAAGCATTTATTTATGGCTCTTGCTCTTAGAACCTGCTTATTACAGTCACATAAACTCCCACATTGTCCCCAGAGAGGAAACACACAGACATACTCCAGAGAGACTTCCAAACCAAGGAGTGAGAGAAGAGTAAGCAGTGAAAACTAGGTAAAAGCACACAAAGCACAGAAAGCTGTAGAAAAAGTCAAGTCAGGAAGCACCGGCAGAAAAGTGATCAAGGAGGCTTGAAGGCATGTGTAAAGGGGAGTAAATTGGAATTGCCTAGACAAAATTAAGTAATTGTAACAAAAAGGTGTAGGGGGAGAGAGAGAAATCCATGAGTCAGAGTAGCATAGGGAGGGAGGGCGAAACAGGAATGGAACGATAGAAATCAAAATATTGGCATTTAAAGGAATAGGGCGAAGAAGAAGAAGAACAGAGAAGACTGAAAAGCAGTGAATACTGGTAAGTCTAAAAGCAGCTAAATAAGAAACCTTCGGGACAGCTGGCACGGGTGTCACGGCAATGAAGGTGAGCAATGACATTAAGCTGTTACTGGTTAATAGTGGACAATTTTCTTGTGTTTGCAGAGAAATAGCTCTCACAAGAATATATAAAGTGCGTTATAAATAATGTATGTTACTCTCAAATAAAATGATGTGCCATGTCATGTATTACTGGAGATTGTATTCAATGTAACCTCATTTTTTAATGTAATCTTTTTTTTTTCTTTTCTTGCTTTGTGTATACTTTCATATTTTATTAGATAACCGCTGGCTTGTTTTTTTTTTATTGGAAGTCCTGGAACTGGAATACAGGTCTCTACATATACATGCAAATAGTACTTTTATTGAAGACCTCCAATCTAAACACTTTCCAGATTTTCTAATGACTTTTTTTCTTCTTAAGTTGACACTTTATAGTAGAACCTTTCATGAAAGAATTATGTGGGCTGCTGCTGCTGATGTACTTCTATTTATTACTGATGCCTGCCTTTCACTGGTTTCAATGGTTTCTAAGTCACTGACCCAGAACAAACATGCAGCAAGTGAAGTCAGAACTTCTGATCTGCATACTTGTTACAGGTCGCTGACTTTAAAAGTACTGAAGCCAAACGACTGCATACTCATTCTCTCCAAAAACGTTTCCTCTAACTGGCTGTGCAGAACGACACTTTGATATGCAAAGTGCAATCATTCCTAGCACCAATCAGATTTCACCTTTAAATAGTTTTTAAAAAGAAGAAACATTATGATTGTTCATTAGTAGTCATGGTGAGAAGAGCTGTTCTTATATGTTCATGATTTTTGCGTCTGCAGATGCTCAGACCTTTACTTACTCATGTTGTCTGTTGACTCATGTTTCTGCATGAAGTTCCATTCATCCTAAAGAGGAACTCTGGATAAAATGTTTATTAACCCCTGCAGTGGGGCTATCCCCCACACTGCAGGGGTTAAGTGTTCGTTTTGGTCTAGAGAGGCAAATAACAAAGTTATACTCACTCGAACCTTTGAGATGGCTGACTGTGACAACGCTTCTTGTTGTCTGTCTCCTCCTCCGCTGCAGCCATGGTATGTCCCTTGGTGTCCTCACATCCTATACACTGTGTATA
>NW_017306345.1:2374659-2376302 GCF_000935625.1 Nanorana parkeri | reverse complement strand
AGTCGAAGAGCCACCCAGCTTGGAGGATCAGGTGAGTATAACATTGTTATTTTCCTCCACAGACCAAAACAATCAGTTAGCCCTTGTAGTACGGGGGATAGCCCCAGTGCAAAGGTTAATAAAAATTTTCTCTGGAGTTCCCTTTAGGTCTGGTAAGGATGTTAGGGGGACCCCCGATGTAAAAGAAAAAAAAACAGTGTGCGGTTCCCTGGCAATTCATACCAGACCCTACAGGTCTGGTAGGGATTTTAAGGGGGCCCCCATTGGCAAAATTGGCAGTGTGGGGTCTTCCCTAAAATCCCATACCAGGCCTTTAATCCAGGCAGCAGCCTGGCAGGACAGGAAATGGGGGGGGGGGCAAACAAGCACCCCCACTCCACCATACCAGGCCATTGGGAGGGAGCTTTTCCAGGGAGGGGACTCCCTGGAAATGCACCTTGTCCCCATGCAAATGGGGAGAAGGGTCTCTTCCCCACAACCCTGGCCTGTTGCTTGTGGGGGTCTGCGGGCAAGGGGGGTCATCTGCATCTGGGCACCCCCTTTCATAAACGGGGGACCCAGATGCCGCCCTCCCTTGTAAATGAGTAAGGGTTAGTTGCACCCCTACTTATTCATTAAAGGGTTAGATAAAATCTAAATAAATACACAACATCTTAGAAAAAAAAATCTTGCAATTGAACAAAAAACACAACATATGTTTTGACAATTCCTTTATTTAAAAAAAGTACCACAATGTCAAAACCTACCCTCACCAACTGAGGGGGGGAAAAAACGCTTGCCGCTGGCTGCCTGATGCAATGTTTACATGGGGCAATGGGCAGAAATAAACAAAGTCTGCTATTGGCTATGTAAAATTGAAATAGCCAATAGCAGGCTGGCTAATGCACCCGCCCACTGCCTGATGTCAATCACAGAGGAGCAGCCCTGAGAGAGAACATTCTCTCTCAGGTCTGCTCCTCTGCAGGAGAAATAGCCAACTTTCTCTCTCACATCTGCTCCCCTGCTGATTTTAAATAACCAATAGCAGGCTTTGTTTATTTGGTTTGAATAGCCAATAGTAGGCTTTGTTTACATGCATTGGGCAGCCAGCGGCAGATGGGGTTTTTTTTCCATCGGTGTGCAGGGGTGGGGATTGACATCGTGGGACTTTTTTTTTTTTTAATAAAGGAATTGTCAAAAACTTGTGTGTTTGGTTCAATTAAAGGATTTTTTCTAAGATGTTGTGTATTTATTTACATTTTATTTAACTCTTTAGTGAATGAGTATGGGTACAACTACCCCTTACTCATTCAAAAGGGGGCGTGGCATCTGGGTGCACGCTTTATTAAAGGGGGTGCCCAGATGCAGATGAGCCCCCCAGCCCACAGACCCTCACAACACCCAGGCCGGCGTTGTTGAGAACCTCGCAAACCTTTTAATGTGCACAAGTCTTTTGAAAATTTAAGTGAAGTTATTTATCATTTTATGTGCTCATCTTATCTTTCTTGAACAGCAGATGTTCTTGATTGTGGCTTTTTTGCTCTACTGTATGCTAAACTTAGGCACATGTATATGGTGATTAAGGATGAGCGAATCAGCCTGGGCCTGGTTTAAGGGCCGGTCATCCAAACTATCATAAAGCTTGAGAATTGTGACCTTTAATC
>NW_017306345.1:2285172-2374611 GCF_000935625.1 Nanorana parkeri | reverse complement strand
GAGGCAAATCTTGAAAATCGATTCTGCCCATTTTTACACAGAGAAGAAATAAAAAAAAATACTGTGCAGCATGGAGAGGGTCCATTTTACTTTAAGGGTAACATGGGAAAACACAAATCTTTTAAATTAAATGCTTGGGACATGTCTTTAAACCTCACACGTAGTCCCATAACCCCATTGAATTCTACTTTTTAACGTTTACATTATTGTGTGACTTAAATACAGTAGCAGCACTCTAATTTCATTCATTTCAACTACAAAAAATGTTATGTAAAGATAGTTTAGTCTCTGATACCTGTTTTTGTGTCCAGCTGTAATAGGCCTGAATTGAATGGTGGAGGGAGGCTCCAAGGGGGGTATTTTAAGGGATTCAAGGGTAAAATCATTGTAATGTCTACTTTCACAGCACAAAGTAATTGGCAAAAACATCTCTATGCCACATTTCCTGATGGTGGCTGTATCCACCATACTGTAGGTATAGCTGAAGGGGAAAAACCTAATCAAAAACAGTTTTACTGAGTTGCAGTTTAAGAAACCACGTAGGCTTGACCAAGAAATCAAAATGAGACTGTAATATTTCACAGAAAAAAAAGTCAGAATGTTTTTACATACTGGATGCACACTATGTAAACAGCTTTACTAGGCCATATTTTCAGAGAGAGACACCAGGCATCTTTTGATCAATAAATAAAAATAAATCAATAAAACAAAAATATAGCCACACAAATTGAACAGACTCAATGCATACTGTGTAAGCAGCTTTAGTAGGCTGCAGTTTAAAGGGAGACACCAGGTGGGTTTTATTTCCAAATAGAAACCAGACAGGTTTAAATCAAGAAATCAAAATAAGGGTTATTTTTCAAAGAAATAAAAAGTCACAAAAATTGTACAAACTTGATGCACACTATGTAAGCGGCTTTAATAGGCTGCAGTTTAAGAGGGAGAGCCTAGGCAGGTTTTAATGAAGAAACTGAAATTAGAGTTGTTTTTTTACATTAAAAGACACAAATTGTACAGACTTGATGCACTCTATGTAAGAAGCTTTTGTAGCTCTAAATCAAGAAATCGAAATTAGACTACTATTTCACAGAAAAACAAACAGAAATATTATACAAACTTGATGCACACTATGTACGTAATCCACAGTTTAAGAGGGAGACATCAGGCAGGTTTTTGATCAAGAAATCAATATTACAGTGTTATTTCACAGAAAAAGCCACCAAAATTGTATAGACTCAGTGCAAATGATGTAAGCATCTTTAGTAGGACACAGTTTAAGAGGGAGAGACAGGGCAGGTTTTGATTAAGAAGTCAAAACAACATGTATTATTTTAGAAAAAAATCATTATTATACAGACTTGATGCACAACATGTTAGCAGTTTCAGTGGGCTCCAGTTTCAGAGAGAGACATCAGGCAGGTTTCAATCAAGAAATCAAAATCAGAGTTTATTTTTTCACAAAAAAATAGCTAGAAATATTGTATAGACTCGATGTACACAGATTTAGTAGGCTGAAATGTTGGAGGGAGACCAGGCAGGTTTTATTATGAAAACACGTACTATGAAAAACTCGTACTATGCGAGTTCTGGTCAGTGGTCCAGTCTGAACACTCAATAGGCAATGAGGTCCTCACTTTGAAGAGTGAATTTATATGGAAGGGCACATATATCTTAATTTGTACAAGCTGCATGTCTAGAACCTCTGCCACTCCTTTTAGGCCTGCCTGACTTTATGAATGACTTTATGATTGACTAACTTTATTAGCAGCTATGGCAATAGGGGGATTCAGGATTTGGTGCACATAAAAATTTGGTTAATTTGTGCACTAAACTGTACTGCAAAAGTATGCAGCATTGTGCTGGAAACAAAGAGCAGTTTTGCCTGTATCAGGAATAAGTTCACACTGCTGACCCCCCAGAAAAAGCCTTCCTCAAAAAAAAACCCTGCTTTGCTCATCCCAAAGCTTTGTTGTTCCCGTTTACTTGTCTCCTTTACTCCGGTCCTAGGACATACCCTGCACATCTCTGTGTATATGTCTCCCATGATACCGATCCTGGGAAACCCTTTGTTCCCCCATCTACTGCAGACCACGTCCTTTCTCGAATGAACTAGGGTTAAACTCTTGCCTTTCTACCAGGCACTTTTGGGTAATGCACTTTAATTGCTTAGATACTTACTTCCTGAATTTGCCTCTTTGTCAGGCAAATAACTCCATTCTCTTCAAATCCATACTTTTTATGGGAAGTATTTGAAAAATGGTCCTTCTAATTGACTTGTACAATGTTTGTCAGGGTACTACGGGTCTGACCCACATCATTTCCATGTTATATGGTCTTCTACTGTCAGACAAGGCAAAATCCAATATTGACATGCTGGTACAAATGCTCTTATGCTCTACACCAGTGTCCCCTGAGTGCTGGCATTGTGAGGCATCCCGAGGTACTAAGCTGCATGTTTTGTAGAGCTGCCCTCCTCTCAAACAACTCTGGGATGCTGTTTTTGCTATTTATTCTTCGGTCTCAGAGTCCAAGGTATTTATTTCTCCTGTTAGCCTTATTATTGACTTTGCCTTGTTTATATTCTCATATTTCCAAAACCCTGCTTTGCTTCTTTTTTAGCTGCTCTATGGCCGCTGATATCAAAATGTTGGCGATCACCTGCTATGCCAACTATTACTAAATTAGTAGGAACACTTTGTTCATTGATGCAGATGATGCATCTGTATGATAACTAGGACTCGTTTAATAATCTATGGGCCCCCTGGATTCTTTGTATGGAGTCTTACAGAGTTTCCTTTGTCGTCCTTCTTGCTGTATGTTGGGATGTTTGTTAGTGTTTACAGTTACCCTTCTGAGGGGTGTTGCACACTTTCTCAACCCTGGAACTTAATATTTGTTTGCTCCTGCCTAACTAGAACAACCATGTACATGTACTGGCAGATGTGGTGTCCTCACGCTGCTCCCCCCCAATTCCCCTTCTTTCTCTGTGTTTGCACCATTTCTTCTTCATTTTTGAATGTATTTTCTTTACCTCTCCTTCTCTCTTTCCTCAGCTCTGTTCTACCTCCTTTCTTTCCCTGCCTTACCCTTTGTTGAACACAAAAGGTAATCCTAGAAAGGATTTTTGAGCCATGCACTGTGAACACAGAGGGGGGCTACATGATAATATGTAGTCCACCACATTGCAATTTATAGCAATGTATACAGCACAGTGAAAATATAGGGGCACAAACTATGTAGTGCACTTTTCAACAGCACTGTATAAAATGGAAGCAACTAACTCACCCTGAAAACACTCTTAGAGCTAGTTCACACCAGAACTGCATCACAGCTGCCTGCGTCTGTGCAACTGCAGTGTGATGCGTTTTCCTGCATTTTTGACACTTTTGACCTGCATTTTTAGGCTTAAAATGGGCTTTCAGATCCAGCCCAGTGCGTTCCAGTGTATTTGCTGCGTTTTTTATGCGTTTTCACGTTTTCCGTTGCGATCAGGAGCAGCTAAAATAGGGAAGCAGTATTTTTTTCTGACTGCATCGGAACAGACTGCACTGGTGTGAACAGAGCACCAGAAATACCATTGGAAAGCATTGCGATGCGATTGTGATACAGCTGCCAAACTGAACGGACTGCATCTGGTGTAAACTGGCCCTTAGCTCTCCCTCTCCAGTTCTCTCCAGCACGCGCTGACAATAGAATGCTGGGTATAAAAAAGAAAATAATAGTCCTTCTAAGCCACAGACTCATTATTGGTAATTGGCTGCTATAGTGGCAAATGGCTGCCTTAGTTCACCATTTTCCGGAACTAAAAAGGATGTTTTTTGGAGTTTTGTCAGAAGTGTATGAGCATTATGAGAACAAAGCCTTCTGTCTCTCTGAGGGGACCTTTTTACTCAATTAGGGACATGTTTTGGCACAAGTTCTTTCTTCCAGTATCAAGCTAATTGCATTTTTATATAATCGTTGGGGGTTACTGTTTATGTCTGTCCCTGCTGCCATGATCTGAAGCAGGTGTAAGACCTTCAGTGGATGTAGAGCCCTGTTTTGAATGGCTTTGGTATATGGACCATGCATGCCTGTTGCATTCTGAACAGCTAACTGTAGCCTTGCAGTCTCTGGCAAGGTGCTCCATATATGCACAACACCCGAAGCAAATGTCATTATGTCTCAGAAACATCTTGAGTTTTTAGAAAAGCTTTTCATCTGAAAACACAACATTTTCTGAGGGGGTGCAGTTTATTGTGAATGAGCATTTTTAAAATCCCTTCACTTACTGAGACATTTCTCCTATTCACAGCGATCGTTATTGAGTAACCCATTGATTTAGCCTGTGCAAAGGCAGAGGCAGGAAAAGCCCAAGTCTATTGCATAAAAAAGGAAGCATTAACAGGTGCCTTTGCCCTGACATCACCCGGCCTAGGCATGTGTGATTCGTTTCGTTCCGAATAAAAATTCGTACAAATTTTTTGAAATTTGGACATTTGGACACATCCGAATTTCCCAATCCCAATGCATCTGAATGTGTCCGAATCCGAATTTCCATTTCCAAATTACAGATTCCATCCCAATTGCATTCAAAAACGAAACTGAATCGGTCATGTGACTTTTCTGGTGTGTTTCCGATGTGTTTTTCAGTTTAATGCATCCAAATGGGTCTGAACACGAATTTTTGTTATGGCAACATGGGAGCCATATACAGTATATACATATAATACTAAAGCTTCAAACATCAATTAGATACCTTCCACAGAGACTGTAACATACAGGGGTTCAGGTACTCTTAAAACCTAAGACGACACAGGGACTCATCTACAGACATGGACGCACTTACACATAAAGATTGAACTCGATGGACCTGTGTCTTTATTCAACCTCAAATACTATGTAACTATGTACTGTATGTAACTTTGTAAGTGCATTACTTTTAACTAGGGATGTCCCGATACCGATGCTAGCATCGGTATCGGGCCCGATACAGGGCATTTTGACAAGTACTTGGACTTAAAAAAGTGGCATCGGGACATCCCTACTTTTAACCTTTCTTAAACAGTTACTTTTATACTGCACTTAATTCTGTACGCCTGTTTTTTTATGTTTTTTTTCTCTCTGCTATTGTTGGTAACTATACTGTGTGTTTAATCAAGTAAGGTGCCGCAACTGGGATGACTGAAGCATGTATTATATTGTATATAAGAAGCAGTTTAGAGTAAAAGTTTAAAAAGGCTCCCTGTGTCTGGACTGATCCTTCCTCAACCTCTAAGATGGGGGTTTCTCCAGGAAGTGAGCTTGTGATGGGCTAGACTGCTGCAGTATCAACTAAGAGACTGTATGTGGGGAGAGATAATGGCAATACTGGTAAGGCCAGGCACAGGCTGCTCTCAGAGGTGGGCTCCGCCATGAAGGGGTGACGTGCTGTGATTCCACCCGAAGCCATGAGTACCTTGAGAGCCCTGTGTTCAAAGTATTCCAGGGGATCTGAGCCACTACAAAGGCAGCCAGGGAAAGAAGAGTTAATGCCAAATTGAATGGATGCTTGGTGCCGTGAAAAGCATGCAGATCAGCACGCGACCACTGCTGATTTCACTGGTCGGGGTGTTGTTCGCCAACGGCGACTCTTCACCTCCTTCCTGGCCAGAGCGCCCCAGGTCATATTGAGATAGATCATATTGTTTTTTAAGTGGCTTTATAACCTGGGTAGTGATTTATACTGGTGAACCAAAACAGCATTATTTTGGGGAGTAATTTTTTCTAATTGATACTGTGAAGCACTTTGTCAACAGATTTGTTTTGCTTTATCCTAGTGTAGGTATAGTCAGAAAAGTAAAGAGTGCATCTTTATATTAGTATCATTAATGGACATGCTCCAACTTGAGCCCTGTGAGGTGACAATGCATGGGTTGGAAGTCTACATTAGCAAAATGTTGGAAAGAAAGTATACATAAGGAGACAAAAGTGGTACTTGCTTTTGTTAATGATATGGTGATTGTGGGCATATTGGAAGAGGCAGCAAATATGCTATTAAGGAAGGAAAAGAAAGAGGTTTGATGAGAAAAGTGAGGGAGTGACTCAGGAAAAGAATAAGTTATCAGATTTGTCCTTGTTTCTCAAAGGATATATAAAATCAGAATAAGGAGTATACTTTATACAATAAGTATCATCAATGTACATGATCCAACTGAAGAAAAGCCATGAAAAGAACTTTTCTATAGCATGCTGGAGAATAAAAAAGGGAAAATAATTACAGGGGATCACAATGCCCACTTTGAAAGTCTGAGTCAAATGCTGGGAAAGAAAGTATACAAAAAGAGACAAAAGATAATTGCTCTTGCCTTAGTGGTACTTGCTTTTCCCAATCATATGGTGGTTGGTGAAACATGGTCCCATATAAAGAACTATACGAGCACCTCGAGAACACCAGGTCAGATAAGAGTCTATCACATTTCCTTGACTACAATACTAGATTCTATATACCATCTCTCTTATACCTGTAACAGCAAGCAAAAGAGGTAAATAAAAAGAGGGAACAAAACCAGAATGTACAAGTGCATGTTGGAGCAGTTTAAAAGATGTATCCCACGGGCAGCAAATATATAATTAGGGAAGAAGAGAAAAGAAAAAAAAGCTTCAATATTTAGACCGGATGTCGACCGTTTTTGCCTATGATTGATTTCACTCTGCAAGTAGGATTTTAATAACGTTTTGGATGGTACATGCTAGGGATGCACCGATACCGATACTAGTATCGGTATCGGTGCCAATGCCGAGTATTTTGGCGACTACTCGTACTCGCCCAAATGCTCCGATGCCTAGCCAAATACTTCCAGTATCAGAAAGCCGGGCAGTGCGTCATTACACACTGCCCGGCTTCCTGATTGGCCAGGAAGCCGGATCCATGCTCTCTCGTCACTTGTGTAATGACGTGCTGCCCGGCTTCCTGATTGGTCGGAAGCTGGCCAATTAGGAAGCCAAGTGCCATGTAATGACGCGGCGCCCGGCTTTCTGATTGGTCGGGAAGCTGGCTCCATGCTCCCTCGTCACCTCATGAAGAGGGAGCATGTAGCCAGCTTAACGTAAAAAAAAACAGAGGTTGCCTTCAAGTGAAGTGACTATGTCAGATTCAAGAAATAGAGACTAGTTCAACTTCCACTGCCAAGGGCCAGGAGCAGGATTATCCAAAGAAAAGGTAATGAGGATGGGAGCATGGTCAGAGCTGGCTGTGGTGGATGAAGAAATAATCGATTCGATTTTAACGGTAGAATACGCCAGGCGTCCGCCAGTTGGTGAGCAAAAAAGTTTTTATACATTTTAGGGCAGTAAAAGAGAGAAGTGAGGGAGACACAGAGGAATCTAAACGGGGTTCCAGTACAAAGTTAAATTTATGGTAGTCTCCAACCATTCATTGTTTGTATCTGCGGGAAATGTATCACTATGTTCACACTATGTTTAACATTGACTTTTGATTTTCGAATCAATCAGAGAAGTTCATGCAAACTGTGGAGATACAAATTAGCTACATCATTTATGAGCTTATGAAAGTACTGCCAAGACAAGAGGTTACTTGTCCTGGTATCATCAATTTAAAGTGCAGCCGGTCAACCTGAAAATAGTCAACAATAGTAGCCAGCTTACCGTAAAAAAAAAACAGAGGTTGCCTTCAAGTGAAGTGACTATGTCAGATTCAAGAAATAGAGACTAGTTCAACTTCCACTGCCAAGGGCCAGGAGCAGGATTATCCAAAGAAAAGGTAATGAGGATGGGAGCATGGTCAGAGAAAGTGATGTTCCCAATGTCAGAAGATAAGACTCTGGGGAGCTGGCTGTGGTGGATGAAGAAATAATTGATTTGATTTTAACGTTGGTGAAGGTGGGGAAAAAAGGTGTAGTCCCTGGTTGGATACGCCAGGCGTCCACCAGTTGGTGAGCAAAAAAGTTTTTATACATTTTAGGGCATTAAAAGAGAGAAGTGAGGGGGACACAGAGGAATCTAAACGGGGTTCCAGTACAAAGTTAAAGTCACCACCCAGGATCAGGAGACCATCACAAAAGTCAGCCAGGCGGGACAGGACACGGTCCAGAAACGTTATTTGACTGTGATTAGGTAAATAGAGGTTGGCGAAAGTAACAATTTGGGAGCCAACAGTGCCTTTTACAAACTGGACCCGGCCTTCCTCCCCGACATACTGGTCCAGTAAGAGCCACGGGAGTGAGAGATAACGATGCTGACACCTCTGGAACATTTATCAGGGGAACCACTATGCTAAACATTAGTATAGCGCCGATCTCCCAGACGGGGGATATGGCCAGTTTTAAAGTGAGTTTCTTGGAGAAGCGCCACATCAATCATCTGGCAGTGAAGGTCACAGAGGATCATTTGGCGCTTCTCAAGGGCATTTAGCCCCTTAGTGTTCAAGGAGAGGACTCTGAGTTGGGACATCACCAGTAGACGAGTGGAGTGGAAAGAAAAGAAGAGAAGGAGGAGAAGAGAGGGAAGAGAGAAGGGGGGAGTAAAGAGAGAGGGGAGGAGTATGGGGGGAGGAGGGGCTGGAGGAAAAGGGAGTTTGAAAGGGGGAAGTAGGAGGTTGTAATTAGGGTGGGTAGCAGAAAAGGGGTGAAAGCTATGTAGCTGGTCAACCAGCTATACGGGTCTTCCCTGGCCCCAGAAAAACGCAGGGGTCGGGGTAGAGCCAAAATCCTATTTGGGGGTAAATGGAAAGCTATGGCGAGCAAGGAGAAGTTTACGATTGAGGGTTAGGTAAATCGAAGTGAGATGCTAATGTCCGGGTAGATGAGAAACAATGAATAAGCAGGACCGAATGAGGTCTCACCCCTGTCCATGGAAGCATTTAATAGGGAAGTAGTATCTCAAAAACGGTCAAAAAGCCAGGAAAGCCACAGAGCAGTACGTTGTTACACCAGGATCTGTTTTCCAGATCATCATGAGCTAGTAAAAGTGTAGAGAAATAGCGATCATAGTTTATAGTTTTGATTTCCAGGAGATCAAGCCGTCTAGTCAGTGAAGTCTGGTCACTAGACAAGCTGGAGACTTTATCATCCAGATGGGAGACAGTAGCACATATGCCTGCTATATCCTGTTTGAGCACGGACTTCATTTTAGTGACCATGTCAGTCAAATCTCTTTTTGTAGAAAGAGAAAGGAGCATGGAGGAGATTTCACATACAGAAAGTGGCAGAGGGTTGACCGAAGAGTGTGGAGGAGCCAGCTTGAGCAGGAAAAGAGGGCCCACGACGGCCTGGAGGAACGTTGAGAAGCGCCTGCCATCGGGGACATGCGGTCACTAGAATCCGAGGTGGCTGGTGAAGCAGGAGTGTCTCGTGGAGTTGAGGTGAGGTAGGTCCACGAGTGTTACTCTGTGCCGTCGGAGACATGGCGTCTCTGGAGGAGCAGTGAGTTGACTCGCCGCTGCTCTCCCGCACCGAAGGTAAGTGGAAAAAAAAAACATAGTGCAAACATCGGGGCATTTTGACAAGTACAAATCTACACTTGATCGGTATAGATTATAAAGTATAAATATAAATAAAGATTGTATACTCATTCATAAATGGCAGATATCAATAAAAATTAGTGTTCCACATTGCTTGTTGCCACACCCTGTCTTGTTACTCAAGGAAGAAAAGACGCCTTTAAAAAGACATACCTTGTGTTCCCTGTTATGTTCTGATAAAGGGCCAAGTGGGAGAGGCATAACGTGCCAACGGTTTCCAGCTTGACAGGTCTACCATTACCTACCTGAGAGCTTAAGGAAATGCTGGATCAAGCTGTTTTTTGGTCATAATTGCAGTTCCGCTAATGACATTAAGGCTGCACTACAATGGAGAAGCCAGCAAGTACATAACACACATAACAATGGAAGCTATGTGATCCAGGACTCAGAGTGATACTGTTTAAAGTTTTGAGGACTCTACTGTCGGTATCAATTCTCCTATGGACTGTACCTGTTGATTACCAAGATAGGGTGTGACAACAGGCCATGTGGAACACTCATTTGGATTGAGATAAGCCATTTATGGTAGTCTCCAACCATTCATTATTTGTATCTGCGGGAAATGTATCACTATGTTCACACTATGTTTAACATTGACTTTTGATTTTCGAATCAATCAGAGAAGTTCATGCAAACTGTGGAGATACAAATTAGCTACATCATTTATGAGCTTATGAAAGTACTCTCTTGGTATCATCAATTAAAAGTGCAGCCGGTCAACCTGAAAATAATCAACAATAGTAGCCAGCGATAACTTAGAGAATTCCTCCAGGTGATTGGTTGGGGTCCTGCAGGCATGTATGTGTGTGGGTGGGTGGAAGTGACACCGTTGTAAATTTTTAAACGGTGATCTGGGAAGTGGTTGTCAGGATCCAGAGCACCCCCAGGTGGTGCTGGAGCCAGGTCCTGCAGTTCCTGTGCTCGCCTGCGGGTGTCTCCAGCAGCCAGGGACTGTAATGAACCTGCAGCTCCAGTACTCACCTGCGGGTGTGCCCCAGCTGTGACTGATCATCCCATCACCTGGTGCTTCCTGGGAGGGTATTTAGGCCCTACCTGCAGTCAGGAAGCTGGCTCAGTATTGCGTCGCCTGCACTTGACTGAAACCCTGCTTCCTGAAACCCTGCTTCCTATCTGCAGACCTGTCACCGACCCGGCTTGTTACCCGACCACTCTCTTGGATCCTGTTCCTGTACCGTGCTGCTGCCCTCCTGTTAACGACCCGGCTTGTACCTGACCACTCTTCTTTTATCCTGAGGCCTGCCATATATCTGCAGGCCTGTTACCCCTCCTTGTTGCTTCCCCCTGGCTGTAGGTGTGTGTTTGTCCCAACGGTGGGTTTATTACTTCACTGCTAAACCTGTGGGGGGGTTGAGGGAGTTTGTAGTGTTGTTGTGTAGCAAATAAACTGTGCATAGAACCCTATCCTGTGTGGGCATATTAATTTGGTCATCCTGCTTGGGTACCTACATGTGGTGTGAGGACGCCTGTGCACTGTACCCTGACAGTGGTGCAATATACATGTGTAACAACATTGTCAATAATGTTTTGTTTTTGTTTTTTCCCTACAAGTATCTCTGGTCTGAAGTTACTTCTTCACCTTGCACCCTTCTTTATGCACAGGTATCTCTTTATGGTAGTTAAGTTGGCTAGTATGCCACCTGTTATATTGACGCTGTTCTTTTAAGAAATGCCTTCTCCAAAACCATTGCCAAATAATTATTCCATATTTTTAGCCACACAGGGCTTCCGAAAGAGATACTGATGGATCAATGGACCCCCCTTATGTCAAGGTTATGATAAAATAAATAATAAACAATTGCCCAATTTGGTGTACCACCCCCAAAGCGATGGGTTTGAAATCCGAAAAGTCCCACAATCCTCAACTGGATTATTTCCCTATTGTACATATGGCATTCCTGTGGCTTGTTAGACATTGCTTAAAAAAATTAGGCCATGCTGTACAGAAGTAAAAATATATCATAAAAGATATCAAAGCTATATAGGACTGTATTCATGCTGTGACTCCCATTGACAGGAAACATATGGGACAAGCTCAGGAGGTCCAAAGTCAGGTATATAACAGGTCGGCCAGAGATCTAATTTTCCACCCAAGAGTTCGAGGGATGGTCTAAGTTCACACAGTGGAAAGTATGTTTATGGCAAATGGCAGGGCTCTTAATAACATAATGGAATGAGTAGGGGAGAAAACTACAAGGTGTACCAGCCAGACAAACGAAAGAAAGAACAAATTTATCATATAAACATGATTAGGCCTGGAAGAATAGAGAGGCCATCTCGGCCATACCTGACAAGTCAGTGGTGACAGGAAGAAGAGTAAATTGTAAAAGTAGCAGAAACCCTATCCCTTCCACAAAAACAGAAAGCAAAATAACTTTTGCAGCAAAACACAAAAGTATTCTCAGTTTTCTTGCTGCACTGGGTTAATTAAACATATTATCACAGCATTTCTGCCATTAGATGCTAAGGAACATACATAGTTGCTGCTGAACTATACAGTTTTTCCTAGAAAGTGCAATACCTAGTGCTGTAAAATGCCACATTAAAATGTACAATTTCTGGATTATTTCATGAAATAATACAATGTTATTTTTATTTATTATTTAAAAGCTGCATACATAGTGTGTATGGAGTCAGTACAATATTTCTGGCTTTTATTTTGTAAAATTAAATAAACAATAATTTATTCTGTAACATAATACACTCTAATTTCACTTTTTTTTAATTATAAACCTGACTGTTGTCTCCCTGTGAAACTGTGGTCTAGTAAAAGCTGCTTACATACAGTAGTATGCCTGGAGATAGTACGATATTTCTGGCTTTTTCTGTAAATAAAGACACTGCAATTTTGATTTCTTGACTAAAAGTTGAATGGTGTTAAGACATATCTCTAATGTCCAGCTCCTCTCCCCTGCCAATGCTCCTCCCGACGCTATTACCGGTAATTACTATCTGTCAAAATGCAGTCACTCCTTTGTTAAATAACACTTGTAGTCTGCAAGTGTTATTGAGTAAATACAATGAACCAATATATTGTTTCATTGTACTATTTCATTCATATGTAGATGTTGCTGGTGTGAAACTGTAGACGTTTCAGTGAAATTGGTCAGGTTTGGACCAGCACCAGCTGAACCCCCTATCCTGGAGGGACACATCCTACCTGGAATAAGATGAGTACATCTATGCAATGATTGAAAATTGTGGTTAAAGGCCTCAGGACTATACATTTGAGTATAGACTGCTATGATTGGAAAGTCAGTCATGTTGGAAAATCTTGCTGTGTTTATACAGTCATATGTTATCTGATATAGTCTACATGAAGTAGATGACATTTGATGGAATGTTTATCCCTTTATCTCATATATGACAGACAACACTTGGCAGATGCTTTCTTGAAATATGGCTGCTGTGTCCCCTATGAGATTACTTTGCTAACACTAATGGATGTAGAACATATGAGGCAGCATGTACAGTACAGCATGACTACCACGTCTAACCAATGAGAAAAACTCTTAGAGGGGAAATTAATGGAAAAAGGCAGAGTCAATGATCTACATATGAATGAAATTCTAAATACATTGTAAATACAGAGACATCACTTAAATAAACCTTATACATTACAATTTTTTTCTATTTAACACCTTATTATCCCCTAGTTATGAACCAGCCCTAATTAATCCCTGCCCTCCTACCCTTATATTTTATTTTCTGTTAACTTTTTTATTATTTCTATTTTTTGTGTTCCTTTGTTTTGTCAAAAAGCCTAATATTTAAAAAAAAAAACAAAGTATGTATTACTTTCATATCTTAAGTAATGACAACATTATCACAAAAAAACAGGCCCATAGTGGAAATGTAAAAATTACTGTGATCCATAAGGGGTATACAAGTACGAGAGCTGAAGTGGTAAAAGCTGCCCGGGGGCCCCCTGTGAAACTGTGGCCTAGTATACTAGTATATACTGCGCACTTGAGTTTTACTGGAGCCAGTTACATTTTTCAGGCTTTTTTATTTGAAATAATACACTCTAACTTTGGCTTTTTCATTCTAAACCTGCATTTTGTCTTCCGGTGAAACTGCACCCTAGTAAAAGCTGCATACATAGTGTGCATAAAGGCAATACAATATTTCTGTTTTTTTCTGTGAAATAGTAAACTCTACTTTTGATTTTCAATCAAAACCTGCCTAGTGTCTCACTCTGAAATTGTGGCCTGCCAAAGCTGCTTATGTCACTGTTACTTACCTTCTGTGATCCAACTCCGATGCCCCCTCACTTTTGTGTGCCCACTGCCACTTACGGGTTTTACCTTGAGTGTCGCAGATGCATCATGTGACATGTCACATGATGTGGCTGTGATGCTCCAGGTAAAACCTGTCATGTTATATGGTGCATTGATCCCATATTCTAAACTTGAGACTTGAGTGAGGCATTTAGACCCCACTCAAGCATTGAATCTATCACGCCACATGATCTGGTGCATTGGATCCCTCATTTAAACTCAAACGTGACACTCCTTGAGGAAGAAGTCAAGTATGTTCCCCTGAGCTATCAAAGCCAGTACAAACCTCAGCATTTTTAGCCTTATCCAAAGCCAATATACGCATGACACATTAGTGCATTAACCTCTGCTGCACCTGCAGTCTCTGCTGCTATCCTGCTGCACCAATAGTCTCCGCGGCGCTGTGCCCACAGCCTCGGCTGTGCTTTAAACTTCATCCACAGTCTTAATTTATTATCCACTCACAGTCTCCGTAACATTCACAGTCTGCGGCTTCACTACACAACATCTCTGCACCCCCACTCTATGCTGCATTTACAGTCTGAACCTCTGCTGTGCCATCTCTTCACCCGCAGCCTCAGGCCTCAGTTATGCCTCCTATGCACAAGCAGTTTCAGGCCTCAAACCCTGCTTCCAGCTACCCAGTGCCACATGCCTATCTCATGCTCCAGTTCCTTGTTACCCAAACCTACTCTCCTGCGCCTATGTGAGTATCTGTTGAGTAATTTGGGGAAAGCCATCATCTAAGCCTAAACCCCTGTGAGGAGGTCCCTAGCGGAACACCAGTTACCACTTGGAATCCACTCTTAGAGGATGCAGCCACACAGAGAGGAAGGGTCCACCTCTCAACTTGCTTTTTTGATAAACACTTGCCTGGTCTCTCCCTCTTAGGCCCCTTTCACATGACCGGTCTGATTTGGTCCGCCTGTCAGTTTTTCAAGCGGACCTGATCAGATGCCCAATGCAAGTCTAAGAAGTGTCCCACTTGATCTGCACCAAATTTTTCCCTCCTCCTCACCACCAGCACTACAACCTATACCAGGCACCTCCAGTAGCCAGCAGTTTCCCTGGTACTCCTCCTCCAACAATAGCAAAGGCCTCCTTCAGACTTGAGGTTCGGCAAAACACTTCCTACACTCAAGTGTTCCAACCCCCCAAGCCTCAGGCCTAGCCTGGGGGAAGGCTGGACAGCACCCCAACCTGGACTAATCCATGGCTGGAACCCGACTGAGCACATGGCAATTCCCTGGAGTGTATATGCCCTGTCCCAGCATGCAACACTGGCTGTGAAAGCCCCAGTGATTGGCTGGTGAACTGCACACACACTCGCAGTGCCCCCCATTGGCTGTCCCACACTGCAGGAGAGTTACACTCCACTCAAGCAGGTGCAATTAATGCCAGAACACCTTGAATTAACCAGATAAAAGCCAACTATAATTTTGCAAGACTGACTACAGCTCTGGCAATCACTACATTTCTAATAGCCACCTCACATGTGATGGGGACTACAGTTCTAATAACTCACTAAAGACTGTAAATCTATCACAGCCTTTATTCTCTACCTTTTAGAGTCCAGCTGTATGGAAGAAGAGGAAGTGATGGAGCAGGATAAACTAAAACAATCAATAAATGGGATACCCCAGATGTCAGAGATGACTGAACCTTCGCCAATCTCATGTAAGCAATAAGATTGTAAAATGTTTCTTTACCAAGCACATTCTTTCATGTTGTATTCACATGTCAGAAAGTTCAGACAAAATTCAGATAAAGTGAAGGCAGGTGGTGGTAACCAAAATTACGTTGTGTCTGTTTTATGCTTTATTTTCCTTCTGTTGGGGGTAGTGAATGGTTGCCATGAAAGTAGTAAAGACTCAAACTGTTTTAAGATTATTGCCACATTGCTCTATCCCACTTCCTCAGTGCTTCTCCAGTTCCCGGGTGGAAGATTCTTCAACAAAGTTTTACCATGCTACAAATCTATCTGCCTGAATCATCACTTAAAGTGACACCAAACTGAGGAGTTAAATCTTAAAAATGCATTCATGTACCTTAACTATTAACAAAACTGTGTCATTTCTGCATCACTCAGCTGTAAATCCTCAAATCATCTCTGAATTCATGCTGACACTGTCTTTCCTTCTGGAGGGTGGGTACTTTTGTTCCCTCTGCTCCCTGTGTGTGTTGTTAAGCAGCCACTGTCCCAAGCTCGCTCCCGTGATAGACTATAATTTCAATACAAATGAGTAAAGTAAATGTGAGATTGTAGTCCATCATGGGAGCAAGTTGGAGCTGTGGCTGCTTTACAACACACTGAGCATGGAGAACAAAAGTATTCACTGCCGCCCAAGTTGACTCGCCACCTAACTTCCTAATTGGTCGGTAAGGTGGCCAATCAGGAAGCTGGGCGGCAAGTCATTACCCGCCCCCCGGCTTCCTGATTGGCCAGGAAGCCGGCTCCATGCTCCCTCGTCACCTGGTGAGGAGATCACCAGCAAAAAAGGTGAAAATAAGTATTTTTTAAATGCCAATTGTTTATCATATACAGGGTTTTAGCAAACTAAATGTCATTTAGTTAGTGTTAACATGTACTTTAATATTAGTACAGGCAGAAATTGAAGACCTGTGTGCAGCCTGGTCCTAGGATCAAAGTGGCTTCATGCAGACACAGGTTCTTGCAGCAAAAGGTACCTGAACTTCTGAACAGTTGCTACCTTAGAAATGTTTTATGTCAGGTTCACTTTCACATCCCTAACACCCATAACTTTAACTACAGCTACCTCCTGTACTCAAAGTGCCCTACCACTATAAATCTTTTCTCTTTGTACAGTATGTCACATCTAGAGGAAGTGAGTATTTGCAGACTTCTGGAAGGTGTTTGGATATGGCTATACAGTAGAGGTACTATGGAGCAGAGGCTAATGACAAAATGCAATTCCTCCTACTCAGAGGTTACTGTTGTCATATGTACTTTCAGTACAGTCATCATACTTTGACTTTATCATAGAGTTTTAAAGAGATTTTCAATGAGGATTTAATTTTTTGCTTAGCTTCTCGGTATACTAATGCAACGTACAAGCCATTTATAGATCATCAGTAATCTATTCAAAATCTGCTTGTTTGCAAAAATGTTGTGCTTGTTGCTTCCTTGCTACCTTCTGTATGGGTTCCCAGTTTATTTACTGTTTTATAAGCATAGTTAACTTTTTCCATTGTATGCAGTTTTATGCAAAGGTAGCAAGGAAGCAGCAAGCACAAAAGTATTGCAAACAAGCAGATTTTGAAAAGGGGTGCAATTTCAGTGCTTTCCATGGGCACTAATTTCTGTAGATATGCATCTGTGGCCATGCCCAGGCAGAATCAGGTTGTCCCTGACATCTTTTGCTAGTAATGCTTTTGTTGCCAGTTTGTACTGGGATATCCACTTCTATGATACACAACACACTATATTTTGTTTGGATTTTTGGCTTTATCAAAGCTTCACTAATACTTAGTGGAAGTATTGAATCTTTGTCTGCTTTGGATGAGAACTGCTCCAAATATCTATTCAGTTCACATATGATTCTTATAGAAGAACTCCCGTTTTTGGAGATCGAGTGGCTGCTTTTAATGGGGCTTCATATTTCTAGCTAATACATCCTGTTTCACTGGTCCATGGAACATTCAACTGGCTACATATCTACATGCTAGCTGCTTGTTTGCCACCTTTTTTTTTTGTTTTACTTTTTTATCAGCCGTTGTGGAATGTTGCTTTGTCATTAAATACAGTTGTCTGCGAGCAGTGCCCTTTATTCATCCATTACTGTGGACATACATTTGTTTACATTTCACATAAAGATTAGATTGTGCAATTACAGTATTTCATCTGGCAGAAATTTAAAATATCAGCCTTATATGTTTATTCATAATGGGGTGGCCATGCCGGGGATTAACAGGGTTATTCACAAAAGGGTGAAGAGTTTGGAGCAAGCAGGAGAAGTGAACAATCTAGGACAACATAGCTGAACTGGAAAGTGAGCTGAATTGGAGAATTTTTCCTAGAATGTTCACTTCTCCTGCCTTCTCCAAACTCTTCACCCTTTTGTGAATAACCCTGTAAATGTTATGTGTTCATGTATTTATGTGTTTTAATTAGGGATGCACCGATACCAAGTACAGTACTCGGTACACGTACAGATACTTTTTGAGCTCCAAGACTACACTAGAGAAAAATTCCAAAATAAGGAGGCAGCTGTCATGTGTAAGGAGCACACAGAGCTCCTGGGATTTGTACATCTCTGTTTTAATGTATGATTTTGTTTTTATAAATATAAATAAAGGGATGCACCGATACCACTTTTGCGAGTACAAGTACTGATACTTGCCCAAGTACGTACAAGTACTGATACATTTTTGTTTATTGTCATGTGACAGTTTTTCTAAAACAATATCGACTAATGATTTTAGGGCAGAGGTGGAGCACCAGAGCCAGGTCCCAGCTGCAACCACTGCAACCCTGGTAGTTCTCATGAAAATGCCAAGTGTCGGCACTGGTACTCGAATATTTTTATGTGTATCCCTAGCTGGGAACTGACAAACCTTTCCACTCATTCTAGTTCTAATAGAGACAGAAATTGCTCAGAGCCCTGGATAGCAATAATAATTTCTCATTCCATTCAAAAGTAGAAAAAACAAATGTTTGTCATACACTTGAAGATACAGTGAGGTTATTTGGTATTTTCATAATTCACTTTATAATATATTTATATGTATGTTATCAGCTAGCAATAGTTCACTATTACAGTAATCTGTCATTAGTGCAGGTTAAGGCATGACAGTACTAGATAAATTCTGCTATACTACAGGATATCCGCAGGAGCTATGAGCTCTGCCTGAAATTCCGATGATGTCACACTGTTCAAAGCATTTGGCAATTTAAAATGGAACTGCAGCAAACTCCCTAAACTGCAGTGATCTTTTGTGACTGAGTTTGAGTCTAAACGTTTTACCCAGAAAACCAGATATTCAAAATAATATGTAATTTAGCCATGATGGCCAAATTTTGCATATAACTGAATGTGTTGGTATCCATGTTTTTATGGACACCTAATGAACTAAAATACAGCTAATACATTCCAAGTTGAGCCCTATGTGCATTACTGTATAAACTGTTTCCCTCAACTGGAAGGCAGCTCTGGAGACTTTTTTCCTTCAATTATCGGGTTTCATTAAATATTTGTTTCTGTAGTTTTTCCTGTATCAGAACAGCTCACATAGTGGCAGGTGCTCTGTAGGGTTACTTGATAGCAAGGCCCATTTTCCTACATACTTGGGTTTTTTTTTCAATTTGCTTAGGTAGGCAAGAATGTAAATATATTCTTCACTATAATAGTTATTAACTCATACTGTTACAAAGTAACTATCCAAAGCTTTTTCTTGCAGGTATTCCTCCTACAGTTCCTCCTGTGACACAGGCTCCAAATAAATCAAAGGATAATGCTGATAATGTTCCACAAAACAGTTCTCAGAAAAAAATGTATTCTCAGTCACGTCTAGAGAAACAATGCAGTCAAACAAGAAAAGTTGAAGCTGAGCCTCCTTATCTCCCACCTGGTGCACAAGAGGGTATGCTGACTTTATGTCATTTTACTCAATGCAACTGTAATTTCTTTGTATTTATCAACCATCATTTTGTTTGCTCCACATGTTCTCTGTTTTAACCTTTTCATGTAGATTTACTTACAAATCTAGAGTTCATCTACTTCCTGGTCCAGTTCTGGCACAAATCATGTAATGTGCCAAAGAGTTGCATCCTAGGAAAGTTACATTACTAGAGCATTGCTGGAAAATCTCATCTGTAATCTCAGGAGATCTCAGGGAAAGGCATTTTCCTCCACTGAGATGATGTGCATGGTCACATGTCCTAGTCACATGTCTAGTCACATGTGCCGGAGTTCAAGGAAGTAAATGGAGGGCTAGTAATCTGCCCTCAGTTAACATGGCCACTGTAAGAAAGAAAAGAGAAATCAGGTATAAAGGTGTGTTTGTTGTTATTTCAAAGATGTGGGTAAAGGTCCGCTTTAATAAGATTTAAAGAATAATACACAATTTTATTCAATCTATCTTAAAACATCATAGTTAAAATACATTATAAAAAGATCATAGTGCATATGCAATTGAGTGGGAACCTCCTATGGATCATTGGACTAGTTTCACATCATTAGATTTATAACTTCAAGAGCATATTACATATTATACATGTCACATCTGTGATCTACAGTTCACATAAATTACAGAATTTGCAGATACAAATCAATTCAGGTCCAATTTCTCAAATCGCCTGATGCAGTGCTTCTTCAAGAGGGAGGTTTCACTATAATATATTGCAGAATAATTAACAAAACAACTATAATTAAATGATCACTATTATTAACACAGTTTCAATTATATGCAATCTAATAGTGTACCTGTATCCCTCTACGGTCGCCCTTTTTGGGGGACAAGTCTCTTATTGTGTGGATATGTAAGCAGAGCAATAATTACTATTATTAGATTGCATATCATTGGAATAGACATTTATGATATGTAAATGTCTTTATTTGTATTTATGTTTTATGGACAGGTTCTAAATTTGCCATAATTCATCATTCATTGTTAGACTCACAAAATTATAGGCTCTGTCCATGGTGCTGAAAAGCACAGGTCAGCATTTGAGGGGTGCTCTAGCCCTACAGTTCTAGCCTTTGGGTGCATGGCATGCAGTGGCACAAGGCCTGCAAGCATGTGGCTCCTTGCCATGTAGATATTCCTATGCATAGTGTGGGTTTCCCTTGCACTCATGAGCCCCCATCCACATGGCCCCTTGCCTGCTTCCAGAAGAAATGCGCCAATAGATGAGTGCATCTTATCTTCATGGAATGACGCATAGTTTTATGGGTGCACCATGTCATCATGATGTAGATAATTTTATTAAAACTTTGCTTTAGGTTATCTAAAATGAATTTCAGGAGACAGATATTCTAATACGTATTCTAGTATGTCACTAAGAACATTTACTATTTTTCAGATTGCTGTGTACACTGTACCCTGGCTCTTCTGTTCTGTCAGTTTCTTTCCCTGTGTAATCTTCTTCTGGACATTCTAACATGTGGTTCATGCTCACCTGACTCTGCTGGGATCTGCTGCTCCTGCTGTTCCATTGGTGGATGCCCTGATTGTGCAGACTCATGTAGCACTGACTGTGGCATTGTAGATGCCTGCTGTGAATCCGCTGACTGCCTTGAAATCTGCATGGAATGCTGTGGTCTATGCTTCTCCTCCTAATAGCATACCATACAGGCAAGACTATAATGTGAATAATATGCTGCAGTCCATATAGAGATTAAAGGCAAAGTTGTAGAGAAATGAAGACATTTTACAAATCTACGTATCATGAATGGGTTTAGAAAATGCAGGACTTGAATATTTGGTGAAATGGAACTGATCTGAGCCATTTAAAGTAACCATATCCTGAGCCATTATGCCTGACTCGTGAAGCTTGTGAAGAACTAGAAAATTATTCAGCTGCTGCAAAGCAATGTCATCTATAACGTTTAAATATATATTTGTATTTTAAAAGTGTTTTAATGTTTAATGCATACATACTACTTTGGCAAGACTAAGATTGTCAAATGTGAAATCTGAAAACTTATTTGGCTAAAAAAAAAAAAGCGTATAACAACTTGGGTTAACCTATCAATCTTAGTGCTACGTTTCAAACACATTAGAATCAGAGATCATTTTGCTGGAGGTATACCATATGAATATTTTATGCATACAAGGAACAGTTTAAACCTGAAATAATAGTGATAGGCTATTTGGCAAGTAAAGTACATATTACTGGATTTTATTTAATGGAAAATATAATGATTTAGGGTGAATTTTATTTTAAATGTATCTAAAGCTAAAACTTTTTTTCAGTTTTGGATAGACTGATAAGGTGTTAGAATACCAGTTTTGTTTCTAGAATTTGGATTTAACATTACCCTTATAAGTCTATATATTTATATAAGTGCTACTGTAAAATAGGGGCAAAGTTTGCATTCCTTTGTTCACATGGACATGAGAGAACACACATACTGCTTTTGCAATTGCAAAAAAAATTCTTGGAAATATATGGACATTATTCCAATTTGATGTATTTGCCTGGGAGGTATCATTCATACACAAAGGATTGTTTATCTACATATATGGACTCTATCAACAAGAGATTTACAAACATATGTGGCTGGGTGTATTTTTTAAATGCCTTTAACAAGCTGGCTAATCAGCTACAAAAATATTACCTCTTTAAATAAAGATTTTTGTATTTTATACATATTATTTTGTATCTCTTGTATTTTTTGTCTGGAGATCCTACATAAAGTATCGTGTACAGTGTATGCATAATGTGCATATGTACCTTATTGGTTGCTAGGATGCAGGTGGCTCCTGTTGCCTAGCATCCTTCATTGCTAGGATGCAGGTGGCGCTTGCTACCTAGCATCCTTTGTTGCTAGGACGCAGTTGGCCATTCATGGCCAACATATAGGGGTTGATTTACTAACCTTATAAACACGCCACGAACAAGTATACACCTCTGTAGTGTGTTCCCTCCCAGCATGATCTATTGGTGGAATCTAGACACCTTTGTAGTGTGTACACACCCAGCACGTGTGTTGTGCAAAGCCCTGCATGAATTGCAAGGTGATGTTGTGTAAATTAGCTCTACATTGTGTTGCTTGGGTTGATGAATGCAGGAATGTAAATGCATGAGCTAACCATTTTTGTCTAAACTGTGAAGCAGCATTATATATGCATCATGTGCATGATTTTTCCATATATGGCATTAGTGGAATAATGCTTTTAGAGACTTTTTAGTTGATAAATACGTTTTGCTGTGTAAAAATCACACGCACCTAGTGCGTGCGTGTGTTTAGGTTAGTAAATCACCCCCATAAAAAGTGTGTAAACAGCAGCACAGACCCTGCTGATTACTTGTCAGGATCTGGACTCACAGATGTGAAACCTGGATACACTTGTGCAGCACCTAGGTGACAGGAGAGGTGCAGGTAGTGTAGGTCAACTTGGAGCTAGGCTCAGCATACTGAAAGATGACTGGATGTATAGACAGGAAGGAATGCCATGATGCACAGTAGGTAGCTTTGACAGCAAACAGGGGCTCAGTGACTAGCTAGGAAAAGTGTTGATCGGGCTGTAAACTGTGAGCTGCACTGATTTTAAATAGGATGAGCAATAGGGGGGAACCACTGGATTGGCCACAAGCTGACAGCACTGATTGCCTGAGAAGCTGCATAAGAATCAGCAGGTGAAATCGCCAGACCAACAATACAAAAAAACAGAAGTTTCCCAGCACACTTTAAGGAGGAGTGTGCTCCCTCCAGGCATACCTGCATTCAATCATCTGGCAGGGCAGTGTGGCTTCCACATATTTTGCAAAAGTTGTGCAACTAAAATCTCTGTTTTTAACGCATACCGTTAGGCAGGCCAATTTGTTTTGTTGCAGGCTAGTCGGTAAGTGTGCTGTGAAACTTTTGTGTTTTGTATTGTTGTAAGCCCTTCCATGTGCACCTTGCTACAAAGGCTTGGTATAAATTGTCCGGTTGCCATGTATTTTTACAAACATATCATCCAACGTTGTAATCCATGGTCAATCACATCATCCAGTGATGTTATCCAGTGTCAATCACAATGAACGACGCCCGCGGACTTGCCAAAAACAAAAAAGTCCCGCCGACCCAACCATTCACGCCAAACTTTTGCCGCAAATGACAGCTCCTGCCCAAATGTAAACAAATGGGAGGAGCGAGTTGTGACCTCATGACCCACTTGGCCCATTTGTTTTAATGCCATGACAGCTCTGTGTCCTGAAATGTAATGAAAACAAATAGGTGGCGCCCATGACATCGGCTAGTGACGGTGGGACTTTATTTGGTTTTGGCGTGTTGGCAGGTGTCGTTCATCATGATTGATTTGAGTCGGCAGGTGTCGTTCATCATGATTGATGCTGGTTTACATCGCTGGACAGCGTGATTGACCATGGAATACAGCGTTTCTTACAATAAAGAATTGTGTTTGTGTTTTTTGTTCAATTAAAGGATTTTTTTCAAAGGTGTTGTGTGTTTATTTACATTTTACTTACATTTTGGTGAATGAGTAGCCAGGATTGTGGGGAAGAGGTCTTTGTCCTCATTGGCATGGGGACAAGGTGCTTTTCCAGGGGGTCTTCCCAAACCTAAGGGCATGTGCCTTGGTATGGTGCAGGGAGGGGGGCCCCCCTCTTTCCCCCCCCCCCTTCCTGTCCTGCCAGGCCAGTGCCTGGATTAAGGGTCTTCTTTGGAATGTTAGGGGGGACCCAATGTTGTTGTTTTTTTCCTTTTCTTTTGGGTGTTGGAGTCCCCCTTAAAATTCCTACCAGACCCAAAGGGTCTTTTTTTTTAATTCTATTTTTTAACACTTTGCAGGGAGTCATAACGCTTCGGCGGACCATTCTACCCGCTCAGGCTGTGTATTTAGCTGTGCCAACCCGAAGCAAATGCGTTCAGCTCAGCTGTTTACTTTGGCTGCCTTCAGCTATGGTACAGGCTATTGTGAATAACCCGTACAGCAGCCCTTCAGTTCGGCTAAACCGAAGGCTGCCTGCAGCCGAAGCGAGCCGAAGGATTTGATGAACATTTGGATAAATCCTTCGGTTCTTTAGTCAATAACCACCCTAGTGTGATTCCTGAGCCAGTTGCTGACTGGTCTTCAATTGTTACCTGTGTCCTGTGTAATCTGATCCTGTTACTCTATTACCTGCGTATAAAACCGGGCTAGTGACTCAAACCCTGCTTTCCTTGGCAGCTCATTTTTGCATCTGATCTTTCTGTATTTGACCCCCAGCCTGTGACTCTGACTCCACTTCCAATTATCGACATGGCACCTTATCTCGTGTTGACTGTCCTGTGTATGACCCCGGCCTGCAACATGGACCCCAATCTTCTGCTCTGAACATTTCAGCTTCTGGCATTTAAACATGTGCATGGCAAAACAATATGAAAAAAAATGTCATTCATTTCGTCAAAGGAAACACATTTTTATGCTGTTTCGGTTTCGGAGGCAACGAGCCTCCAAATCCGAAACTGCACAGTGTAACTGCAGAATGAGTGGTGGCCACATCGGCCACGGCATGTTCTGCTCATGCGCACCACCATCATGGAGTGTATCTTGGTGTATACCAAGATATAGTCCAAGATGGCAGCATGCATGCACAGATCGCTCCAGGCGGCTGATATAGCCACCGCTTGTACAGCATGTGAATCACTGTCATGTGACGTCATGAATTCCACCTCCGATATGGACGCCACGCGTTCTGAAATTTTTTTTATATATGCCCCAGTATAGTTTCGGTATATTCGGGCATATGATAAATCCGTTATTTCAGATTCAAACGGACCACCAAATCAACTGAATATTGTTGATCTGCAGATCAGACTGAATCTGAATGCACATGTCTACTGGCATTCAGTGCTCCCCAGCACTTTCTGCAGCTACCATCCATTCCATGTTCCTGAACGGTTCCTATGGTCGCTTCATCCAGATCAGTGCACTCCAGTTCCAGCTCAGAGTTTCCCCAGACCTTCTCTTTGGCACTCTTGCCTCCCAAAGTCCTCAAACTGCCTGTTAGCACCTCCAGGGAAGGAGGGCTAGATGTGCAAGGGTAGCCCATGTTCAGCTTGGTCTTCATCCAGGTACGTGGCAATGATGCAAACATGTTCCAAAGAGGTTTCCACCGCACTCTTTACTGGTATGGCACCACTTCAAATCCAAATAGTAAATTATATCACCAGCACACCAAAGTAAAATCTTCAACGAGTGGTCATTTTATTGATGTAGACAGATCTCGTCATAAAGCATGATGGATGATGCAAACATGTGACATATTTTAAAGGCAGTAAGCTGTGGAATAGGGGAAAGTGCATAAAGTTAATATGTGACTTTTCCAAGTGAATTCATATCTGTTGGAATTCCAGTTTTAGATATACTTGCCAGCACACAGGATATCAATAAAAAAGTTCCATTATTTAACCAGTTGAAAGAATATGGAGCTCTTCTGGAAAGGTCTGTCCACCACTGGCCTGCTAGTAAGGCATTAATAAGAAAAGCAACCAAATGGTCAATAGTAACTCTGACAGAGCTAGAAAGATCCATGACTGAGTTGGTAGAATATGTGCATTTAGGAGAGCTATAACACAGACATTCCACAAATATTATTTCACAGGTTATCATTTCTTAAAATGTCACTAGCGTCTAACTAGCAATAATTGTGAGGTGGTGTCTATCCAGAACAGCCTTTATTAACCAGGGTACCTTCTGGCTTCCTCAGGGGTACCTCAAAATTTTTGCCAGCACCTAAACTAAGCTAATCTAGGAAAGGTGAGATCCATTCAAAAAAATTCAGTCCAGGCCTGCTTCACCTTTCGCCCTCTGCCATACTGCACCTGCTGCGGCTCCTGATATTAAAGGGGGGGCTCTAATGTGCAGAAGGGGCTCCGGATGTAAAGGGAAGGCTTCTGATATAAAGGGAGGGCTTCTGATGTAAAGGGAGGGCTTCTGATGTGAACAGGGTTGCTGGTGTGAAGGGGGGGTTCTCATATGAAAGGGGAATGCTTATGTGAAAGGAGGGGGGCTCTGGTGTAAAGGGAGGGCGCCTGATTTGTGATGGGAGAATCTCATCTTTTTGTGTGTTTATGCATGGGGTCTCTGCCGAAAAATCCATACCAGACCCCTATCTGGGAAAGGGTCTGCTATGGATTTTGGAGGGCCAACGCGTTGTTTTTTTACATTTTAGTTTTTTACATTTTAGTCTTGGGTGCCTCAAGATTTTGTATACTTTTATAGTGTGCCATGACTGAAAAAAGGTTAAGAAACTCTGATCCAGCAGAACAGAAAACAAGCCAGTTCAGGTGAATACAATATACAGGTTCATGAGCTAAAATAACAATTCATGAGAAAACGAGGTTCTCAACCATCAAATATTCATGTAATATGAAACAATGCAGATTCCACAGCTGTGCAATATTTATGTTTTTGTCTTTTTTATGACAAAATAATTGAGGTTAAGCAATAAATTCAGTTAAAATATTTCTCAGGACGTGAAATTCAAAGGGACTCCCTTTTTATCCAGGGATCTGTGCTATACATGTTAAATATTAACCGCTTGAAGACCAGGTGTTTGCATGCGTGTTTGTAAGGGTGGGGACTTAAAAAAAATATTTGCTTTTTTGAAATTCTTTTTCATGTGTGACTTATGTGGGACACGGGCCTGCATCTCATACAAGCGATCGCTTGTATGTTAACAGGCATCGCTGCCTGTTTTTACATTTTCGGTAAGAAGACCGCTCAGATCTAGAGAGCTTCCGGCCGTTGTAAAAAAACGGTAGTTAAAGTAGTATTACATTCTCAATCTTTTTTTTTTATAATGAATCCAGATCAGACAAATATACATTGCCCAGCAAAGCATTTCTTTACATTTTTGCCCAAGCACTTACTGTATAGTCACCATGTTTCTGAATAGCTGGTTCCAACTCTTTCAGCTCCACTTCTCTGAACTTCCGGTCCGGTACAAGATCACAAGAGACAGCACAATCTCCAGCAACTGTCTATCTACTAGCTTGGAGGAGGGAGGAGAGGGGGGCAGAGGGGAGGGGGGCAGCTTGATTTACTGTGTCTGGGTGTGTGTATGGAAACACACACAGCTTACTAACACACACAAGGGTGGCTCCATAACTCTGCTTGAGAAAGAAGCCATCCTAAGGCCCCGTTCACGCCAGGGCAGTTCGGCCACGCGGATTCGCCAACATGAACAATCCCATACATTGCTATGGGGACCGTTCATGCGACCGCATGGCTCAGCGTGATCCGGACGACCCCGTGCCCGAACTGCTCCTTGCACTATTTTTCAGCGCAATTAAAAACGTCCGAAACTTCCCTTTTGATCCGCAGCCGCCCAGGTGTGAATGGGCTCTAAAACAGGATGACAGGACCAGGGTTCAGAAGATCACATATGGGTCTGCAGAAAAATTAAACTTTTTCAACATCAAGGAGCAGCATCCATTGTAAATGATCAGCATTTGAAATAGCTTAAAACACTTTTGACTTTAATATTACTTTAAGTGTAAAAAGACTTTTGCAGTTGGTAGGCACATGCGAAACTTTTTTCCACCTTCCAATGGTGTGTCAGATAAATAAAACAACTTGGGTAAATAGCTTCTTGCACATTATATCGGTAAATTTTTGTTTCATTTTGTAATTTCCTTTTAAGTAGATACTTTGATCAAAGAACTAACCCAGCTCACAATACACCGTGATCACACCGTAAGCAGGAGTTCCAGTAGTTGCACATGTAAAATCAAGCTCTGTCTTTAGCATCGATACAGCTCTCCCTGATTCAACATTGGCAACAGATTGAATTTTACCACTCACTAATTAGTGTTAAGCACCCTGCTAATTATACTATGCCAAGTAATTAAGCAGCTAATTATCTTAGTGTAAGCTGAGAATTAATTAGCATTCCCTAGGAAGATTGAAAATGTAACGCTGCATATGTATGAAGATACCAATCCTGGGAAATCCACTGCAGCCTACAGGAGAGGGCGCGAGTGATGTCATCAATTTTACATACTTGGACATACATATTGTACTTTAGGGCAGACAGATTGCCTTCAATTAGGTTTGGATATGCAACAGAATATACTGTAAGCAGCAAAGAGCAAATCCAACATCTACCACTATACTGTATGTGTTGTGTGCCATGAAACAGTAAACTGTTGATTTCAAGCTTAACTCCACACAAACTACACATTTGTTTTCCTTTTTTTTCCTATCAAAGCATTTGTAATATTGTATATCCAGTTCTAAGGTTTACAAGCCCTTTCACACAGTAAAACCAGATAGGTAACTTGACTTTACTACAGTTAAGCAATACAGCTAGATCACTTCCCTGAACCCAGTCAGTAAGTGGACAGTAAGGGAGTAGCAACAGACTAATAAGCTCATCACTCTTCTCTCTCCTTCTGTCTGCATGTTCCTTGTCTGCACACATGCATGCAGCAGAGCTTGATTGGCTGGTCCTTCTTCTAGTCCGTCTGCTGCAGATTACAGGGCAGTATCAAGTCAGACTTTGGCACTAAAGGTGCCCATACACCTTACGATTATCGGACGAAACGTTTCGTCCGATGATCGAATAGTCGTACGATTTTCATACGGCAGCCCCATCCTGCCCCGATGATCGCAAGATTAATTTAGCCGTAATTAACGAAAAGCACCTGGACGAAATGCGGTAATTGATTTGTGGTATTTTCGTTCGCGCATGCGCAGTGTAGATCGTACGACTTTTGACGGACGGAAACGCAAGCAACCTTACGACAATCGTATGATCGAGCAAAGTTTTCAAAGATGCTTGATCGTCAAAAGTCGTACGATTGTACAGTACTGTCGGTTCGGGCACTCTATTCACACGTTACGATTGTCGTACGAAAAGTCGATCGCATACGATTATCGTACGATAATCGCAGGGTGTATGGGCACCTTTACACTATTTGCATTTAAAGGTATATATTGTATTTCAATTATTTTGTTTATCAATATACCCATATAATATGAGCTTAATGTAAATAATGTTATTAATTTGAGAAAATGTTAAAAAAAAACAGCCCCATGTGCCATACTTTCTGGCTGGCAGTGCTATACAATGGATGCGGATTAATGCTTTTTCTTAATCAAAAACAAATAATTTCCTATGTGGTTTATATCTTATTTCATTTGTTAAAAAGGAAGATAGAGTGACAGCAAACTGAGAGGGGATTTATCAAAACTGGAGCAGACAGTATGTGGAGCCATTGCCCATAGTAACCAGTCAGATTCTCTCTTCAGTTTGTACAGCTACGCTTTGAAAATAAAAGAAAGAAGCTGATTGGTTACTATGGGCAATGGCTCCACATTCTGTCTGCCCCAGTGTTAATTCCCCTCTGAGTGTTTGTGCCATTGCTAATCTGCAAAATAGAATATAGGAGAGTAAACATAGATAAATTCCCTTTAAAAATGACTGTAGTTCCAATTGTTTCATTTTTAATGAATACATAACCACTATCATTGTTTTATCTGTTTGCAGTATCAGGGAAACTGGCCCTGAGCGTGGTCACCTGACTGCTGCTTAAATACAGGCAATAGGGGAACCCAGCATAGGGCTAATGTGCCCTCTGTCATGGGTTCTGGGGGGCATCTTGGGGAAACCTGCGTTTACATTCTGATTTCCATTCTTAGGAGACTGGTTTTCTTCAAAGCTTAAAGTGACAATAAACTCAGGAGTTCTTCCTTCTAGAGGGTGGCTACTTTTGTTCCCCATGGTCCCTGCATGTTGTAATGTAGCCACCCTCCAAGCTCACTCTCATGTTGAATGACAATCTTACGTTTAGCTTAATAATTTGTATTGAGATTGTAGTCCATCACAGGAGTGAGCTTGCAGCGGTGACTACTGTACAACACACACACAGGGACCATGGTAAATAAATGTAGCCCCCCTTCAGAAGGAAGGACAATGTCAGCACAAATTCAGAGAGGATTTGAGGATCTACAGCCGAGTGATGCACAAACTATATTTTTGTTAATAATTAAAGGGGTAAATTCACTTTCCCAAGAGAATTTAGGAAAATGGAATTACCCACTCAAATCTGGCCCCCTTTCCCCCCACTCTCCCGCTATAATTACCTATCAGATAATGCTCCTTCCCCTCTGCCATACTATCCGTACCCTGTACTGCCATGTAGCGCAGCCCTGCCCTATGGATTTTAAAATGTCACCTGACTGAGCTGACCAATGAGAAGTGCTTCTTAGCAAGAAGTGCTTCTTGTTGTTCAGCGTGGTCAGAAGTGCTTCTCATTGGTCAGCACAGTCAGGTGACCACGCTGAGTGTTTGCAATTTTTAAGCGAAATTCAAAATCCATAGGGGGCAGAGAGGGGCCAGATTTGAGCGGATAATTCAATTTTCCAAAATTCACTTGCGAAAGTGAACTTACACTTTTAAGGTACTTGAATGCATTTTTAGATTTAACTCCTGAGTTTAGTGTCACTTTAAAGAATGCAAACTTTGACTGGTCCCATTATGCGAGAAGTAAAACATTTGCAACTGTTGCCAATCAGCTTTGCCATTCTGCAGGTGGCAGTGTATAACCTCAGTTTCTTATTGTTTATTGTCTGGCAACCTTTTTATAAAGTACCAACCCGCTACAATCACCTATTGTGGTTCCCACTTGCTTTGTCTATGCTAAAAGTCTCGACTCACCAGACGTGAAATTAAATGAAAGCATTCCTTCCTTCCTTTTCAGCTGTAGTATTTGCCTTCACTGATCACCATGGGGAACAAGAAATCCCCTAAAACCCCATCAGGTGACTTAGAACGGAAATCTGTCCAGCTTCAGTCCTTTTTCCGCCCAACTCTGCAAGAGAACATACACAGGGATCCAGCTGACATGGCGCCCCGACCCGATTCCTACACAGGCTGCATCTATCCCGTCGCCTGTCCTGGCTGCAACCTCACCCTCTGATCAATCCTCCACATCTGAGCCGGGTGATCGCAAACTCTGGTCTCCAGCCTCGGTTGCTGATGACGACGATAAGGATCTTAAAACTTATAATCGCTCCCTGCTGACAACGTCGGACTTGGAGCATTATGTTTCTCGCATGGAAGAGGCCTACAGGTCGGAAATATCGGGCCTGTGCTTTGAAATCTCCCATATTGGATCTCACTTGGATGCCTTCGAGACCTGTAAGGAGGATATTCTGTCCCGCCTGGACTCTCACCAACGATTACTGCATGATCATACTACTCAACTCCATGATCTTATCTACCACCTGGATGACCAGGAGAATAGATTCCGCGTGTGCGTGGGATCCTGGAATCAGCGGACTCTAAAGATCTTCTACCTATGCTGAGATCTATTTTTAACCAACTTCTACAAAGAGAGGACTCAGACCTATAGATTGGTCATGCTCATAGAACCCAGGGTCCCCGTCCCTTGGACTCCAACAGACCGCAAGATGTCCTATGTCGCATCTTCTTTTTCTACGTTAAGGAAGCCATCATGTCTGCAGCCCGTGCATCAGATGAAATTGGATTCAATAGGACCCCTATCTAACTGCTCGCAGATTTATCAAGGAGGACACTGCAAGTTCATAGAGCCCTGAAACCACTCTTGGAGGTTCTCAGATTTTGTGATATCAGTTATAAATACAATATGAGAAATGTCACCAGCACACCGAGTTCCTTCAAGGATAATTAATCGTGGGTTTATTGAAAACTCATGTCAAAAACACAAGTGCTTTCGGGGCTGCACAGGGTCCCTTCATCAGGCATAGCAATCTGTTATAAATAGGGATACCCCTTTCATTTGATTGCTACGAAAGCCGGCAAATCGGCAGTGTTTCGCTATATCTGAAACCTGCCTAGATTTCTGGTTGCCTTTCACCTTCCTCAAGCTGCTTTGTCGGATTGGCCTTACACACTGGGCTCACCAGAGTTGCCTACCCGTGAGCTCTGGCAGCAGAAGAAATCTAAGAAACGCTCAGCTGAACTATCCCTGTTAAGTGATCTCTCCTATGCTTCTTCTTTAGGGAGCTTCACTCCTCTCCACTGATGTATATTTTAATGGCCATTTGATTTGTGTCCGGGCTGGGAAGTTTGCTTATTGTGTGCACCTTGCCTCCCCACTGGGTTGCCCGTGATTATGTGGGCTTTTTTTGCATTATTGCGATTCTTAGATAACTGATCGGTCAAGCAAAACAAACGACAAACGCACTCAACAATTTGTTACTGGTAACAAATTGTTGAGTGCGTTTGTCGTTTGTTTTGCTTGACCGATTTGGTGCAGCAACGCATGGGGTTTCTCAGCTGCCATTGGGATGTGCGGGATCCCTTGTGTGTTTCTGTTCTTTTAAGGAGGCTGGGCTTCCTCCTGACAAACCTGCACCCAATTTGATATCTTCTGCCCCCATGTGCTCCAAGATGGAGACTCTCATAGTTTAGAGTTAGGACCGCACTATAAGAGGTGCCTTGGCGCGGCAGTGCGGCTTTCACATCCTCTGCACAAGACGTGTATCCAAACCTCTGTCATTGTCCCTAGTGGTGAGACAAGTTGTTTTACATGCTGGTTTGTGAGTGTGCCATGATGCCTTTCTACTGTCTTAGATACCTGAGACTCGCTGCCTGTACGTCCCCCCGGGTCGTTGTAGCAGTGACACCTTTCCTAAATTTAGGGGTCAAATTGTTTTCTGCTGTTCCTTTTTGAGTGTATGTTCTTTTATTGTTCTCTCCCTTTTCACTTTTTCTTCTCTTTTTTCACTGTGAGGTACACCTCCATTGTTTTTTATACAATCACCATGTCCTTATCTGTTTGCTCCTTTAATGTTAAAGGATTTAACCATCCTTGCAAAAGCTCACAGATACTTTGCCGCATGCATAAGAAGAAGATAGATGTTTTGCTTCTGTAAGAGATTTTAGGCTACACGACCATCCTACTTGTGTTCAGAGTTAAGGGGGGTTGGTGTACCCAGAGAACCTCACCCCAATTTAATTAGAGTTATTTGACTCTTCTTTTATAACTCTCACTTGCTGAGCAAAAGACAACCCCCTGCTGCTATTTTAGAACATGGAAAAAGTAATTTGTTCAACCAAGAGAGGGTTTTGAACAGAGTGCAGCTCAAGAAAGGGGTCGGAGAGTTAAATAGTAATATAAATTTTTTTGATTTATTTGGTATACAAGGTAAAAACAATCTTTCACATAATTTGACTGCACAATTGAAACCCACTATCCCCACACCATTAAAAATTGATCATTGCAATAATCCATTCGTACCAGTCAACACTCAAACACTTAAGGAGCTAGCTGATTAATATTTTCTGTGTCATCAGGTGGTCCTCAATTGCGAGGAAACAGCGTTTAGGACTAAGGTGAATTGTGCAAGATAAAGTGTAACGGATGCCTGGGAAGTCTTAATTAAACTCGCTTGATATTTTTCTTTTTTGTTCCATAAAACCACTTTGAAGCTAACATCTTTGCACTTTTGAACAATGTTCTTGTTTTAATTTTTTGGACATGCAACTGCTGTCTTTATTTGAGTTCTTCTATTTTGTACTTCACCTTACTTTAACTTTAATAAATGTAATTTGAACAAAAATTTAACTCCTAAGTTTAGTGTCACTTTAAAGATTTAGCTCCTGAGATTAGGATCACTTTAAAGATTTAACTCCTTAGTTTAGTGTCACTTTAAAGATTTAACTCCTGAGATTAGTGTCACTTTAAAGGCAGACAGAGTAGGAGATAGCCAGAGAGGTTGTGGTAGGGAGTTCTACAGAATGGGAGAGACTCTGGAGAAGTCTTGGAGGCGAGCATGAGAGGAGGTGATGAAAGAGTTAGAGAGCAGGAGGTCTTGGGAGTGGGGAGGATGGTTTTGGTGTTATGAAAGTAAGCAATCAAGACAGTATTTTAGTTATTTGGAAGCTCACGTACAGCTGTAGGTGTCTCCGACACATATACATTTGCAAAACATAGCCATCAGTAAGCAGCTGTGTGTCTAGCTTTTTGTCCTTCGTTACATTTTGCAGATTGCAAAGATAATCACCAACTCCACTTGGTGCTTCTCACCTGGCCTGATCAAGGACAGTGACTGATCATGCTTTCTCTCAGTAGCTCCTGCTGAGCTTGCTTGCTAACAATGCTAGATGCTTTTACCAGGTATATCTGAGTACACAAATTCCAGGAGGCTAGGAGAACTAGATATTCGATGTCTGTCTACACATGTTTCTGGTAACATAAGCAATTTGATTTCACAGTTTGATACTTTACACAAATCAGAATATTAGATTGGGCCTTCTTATTGTTTAGGTACCACAATATTTGTCCCTTGTTATAATTCATCCCTAACATGCTCTGGCAGTTCCCAAGTCCCAATCCCAGAGTACAATTACTTCACATTCTCACATAATTAATTCCCACAGCTACCTCATGTATCATTTCCCCCTCCTCTTTTAGATTGTAAGCCCTCAGGGGCAGGGCCCTCCTTACCATCTTGTCATGAATTGTATTGTAACTGTAATGTCTTCCTTATATTGTAAAGCGCCGCGCAAACTGTTGGCGCTATATAAATACTATGTAATAATAATAATAATACAATTACTGACTTTGTTCCAAGTCAGAACTAAAGAATGCCTCTTTGAATTCCACTGCACAATGTGGGAGCTTAGTGACCTATTCAGACATCCCTGTATTTCACTGAAATTTACGGAGGCATACTCCAGTATATACCATGGTATACCCCAGCATATACCTGTAAATGTCCACTGTATGAGGCAATTAATATGATGCACCCTATATTACATCTCAAAAAGTATTATAATGCCAATACAGTGTGACTATATGGTATTGAATTATAATATCTGGGTTTTTTGTATAACAGAGATGATCGAATGACAGAGATGATTGAATGCTTGGATAAAAAAACTGTTTCTATAGAGAGGGCACTTACCGGCAGATCAGTTTAGTGTTAGGGGTCTGCTGTGAATCGCAGAATGAAGCAATATCATTAGACTATGATATTGACATATACTGCTCTGTAGTGTATATGGTGTTTTAACCCCTATGCGATTAGTGACGTACATAGTACGTCATTGGCAGTGGGCCTGTTTAAACAGACTCCCGGCAGCTTTACATTTGTAGAGCCGGCGGGCGGCTTTACAATAGAAGCGATTCAATTGCACTCCAAATCGATGCCAAGTCAATCTCTTTATTGACTATGGTAGTGCAACATCTCAAAGCGATTACCGTAACCCAACGGTCCCTTCTTCAGGCAAACAGAAAACATTTTCATGAGATTTGCGGAGGCATCTGCTATCATTGCCGCACCCACCCTGTTTTATTGGGACCTTCCTGTCAGGAGTGCGATGGGACATATTGAATTCTATCTCGTGACTCAGCTGTTGCTAGATCACTTCTATGGACCGGTAAACTGCCCGCCCCCCAAAAAGACCCCCACTGTGTTTCCCCAGCTCTGCTGCCCCTCCTGTTGTCCCAGGGCCCAGGTGTCGGCGGGATGCTGGGTAGGAGAGCGGTGAACGTCTGTTCACCAATCTCCTCCCCTTTCTATGGGACTGTGAGCGATGCAGGTTACATCACTTCCGGTCCCATAGCTATCATTGCTCGGCTCCTGAAGCCCAGAAATAAGCTATTGAATAGCTTATTTAAAGTGTAAAGGTGACACTAGGGTTGGGTGCGCCTACGTATGAAAACAATGATTGCGCTACACATGTTGTGTATCGCTGCGCACACCAGAGTGAGAGCAATATTTCTCGGGCCAATATTTATGCATATCTCTAAACTGCTGACCTGTAGGGGCTTTTAAAGTGTCGTCTATGGACTTTTTGGGATACTGAATTTTGTCACGGATGCACACAATTTTTAACCCCGTTGTAACCTCATCTTTTATGTTTTAAAAAAAAATGGGTATTTTATTGTTTTTTGGGAAATTTAAGTGCACTTTTCACTAAATTTTTGGGTTTGATAATAAGTTGCGCTAATATCATGCAACATAAAAATTTGCAACTGCTGGTATTTTATTCTATAGGGTCTTGGCTTTCAGAAAATATATAATGTTTGGAGGTTTGAATTAATTTTCAGGCCTAAAATGTGGATTATAACATAGGTGCAAAAAAACAAAAAGGCCTCGGTCATTAAGGGGTTAAACTAATAATGAATAAATATTTGTTTTATTTAGTAAATGATTATCGTTTAATAAACAATAAAGGACAAACAGATACAAATATACATAAAAGTTGAGGGGTCAACATTCACTTTCAGAATTTAATAAACCCCATTTCTATGCTTTGGGGTTTTTTTTCATTCAGACCTCCACTCCTGTAAAAAAAAAAAAGTGTAAAGCATTACAAACGCCTTCCATGCTCAAGGGCTGCACTCTGGGAGTCCTCCTCTGAACGATGCAGATAAACACTGTGGCGTCACTAGGTGTTCCCTGCATTAAGGACCACCCATTGCTTGTGAAAAACAGAAGAGGAAGACAACCCCATGTGTCATGTAATGTGCAGATATATCCCCTGCACTCCTTACAGTAACAGATGGGGTGCTTGCAGTGATAAACACGGATGGCGCCAAGCATGTCAAGTTTGAGAAAGTGGAGGATCACCAGCTTTTAGAAGATATTGGTACATTTTTGTATTAATTTATTGAAACGCAGCATTACATACATCAAATAGCTTTAACAATCTCTTCTGAGTGCTGGTGATCCTCTTCTTTTTCAACCCATGTGTCACGTGACCATCCAAAAGACTCCTGGATTCATGGTAAGTATAATGGAAACATATCAAATGGACTGTGAGGCTTAATATTATGTATGAATGGTGCATAGGATCACTTCTCTTGTTCTGTATACTGGGTAAAATTCTCATAGACAACAAAGGATAGCCTGTTCACCCTCCATATGCTCCCAACAGGATTCAAATGATTGGGTCATGTGAGGAGCAGCAGGTATCCCTCCCACTCCCTTTCTGGCGAGAGCGTCTCTGGTTATTAAGAGCTCTTAGCAACCTGTGACGCTTCAGCCAGCATCCCGACCAGCTCGCTAACGTCACTTGTTGCCAGGAGCTGAGTAGGACGTTCTGGCAGGTGTCCTGTCCAGCTCCTGCCAACCAGTGATGTCATTGAGCTTGCCCCTGATTGTTTTTATTCATGGTGTGCTGATGGTGTGCATTTTAAATCAGCTATGGTTGTCATTCTCAGTATCTGTTGTTATTCTGCATGTAGGGACAAAGCACAGTACCCCTTATTCTTAAGTTATTCTTACCATCTTTAGTTCTTGTTTGCTGTCCTGCAATGCACAACTTGTCAGTATTAACTTTTACTGTGCATATTGTAAGTCCATTTTTTGTACTTTGTGTGTTATAGGCCATGACACTTAAATCATTTAGCCATACCCAACATTTTAGCATTTACCACTTCCTTATTGCCTTATAAATGTCTCCAAGGCGAACAGCGCCTATCAACGCAAAGTAGATACAGGAATGTTTACTCAGAAGAAGTGGTCCTTGGCACACTTGTTTAACCTTCCCTACTAGCTCATTAACAGCCTATATTTGGAGAGGATAGAAACCTTGTTGGAACACAGACAGTATAACTTCTTTTTTTTTTTTAACTAAAATACACATCTGCAGGAAAAACAGATTTTAAGAAAATGTTAAGAAAATACACATTACCATCTGCTAAGCCCGTATACTATGTTTTGTTGCTGCTGCAGACTAGTGGCACAGGAAATATCGTCTAGGTAGAAAGAAGATGAGCTAAGTATCAACACATTTGAGATCAAGTTGAACCATACACCAGCTGTGGTTGGACATATTTCAGGACGTACACAATAAAAAGGCATCTTTCTAGTTAAATAATACAATATTTACAGTAAAGGAAACACATTCTCTCTCTCCCTCCTTACCATCTTGTCTTGAATTGTATTGTGATTGTAATGTCTTCCTTATATTGTAAAGCGCTGCACAAACTGTTGGCACTATATAAATCCGGTATAATAATAATAATATTGCTACTACTAACAACCTGTTATGTCTGATGTTATTAATCTGCCTTGTAAAATATCACATAATTCCTAGTCATAGTTAATATTCATATTAATGTGAAGGGAGAATTCACATAGTTAATTTTTTTAAGCCATTATCTGTGGTATTAGTATAGCTGTTTATTATACGGAGATCTTGTGGGCGTTTTGGGTTATTGTTTTTCTGCATTCCCTCACCTTGTGTGTAATGTACCGCCCTTCTTCTTGTGGGCATTTTGGGTTATTGTTTTTCTGCCTTCCCTCCTCTTGTGTGTAATGTACCGCCCTTCTTCTCCATCTAGTCGTTTAGTGTCATGGCCGCCAATAGCAGGACCACATGTACAGTACATGCTAGCTGGGAAACCATTATCACCCTTGACCGTCAAATGTTGTCTATTCATTCACCTGCTGTATCCTGTTGTCTTATGTAACTTGCTGCAATCAATAAAGCATTTTGTGGATGAAAAGGTGTTTGGTGAATTCAGCTATCTGATAAGGATTGTCCGCAGCGATATCTGCTTATACAGGCCAGGCATAGAGGTCTCAACATGGGATAAATCACTAATACAACAATCAGAGTCAGAATATGCCTCCTCCCCAGGTCTGAGCTGCAAATATCATTGTGTGTGTCTGAAGTCTCACAAAGTATTAAAGACTGCGAGCAAAGGATGATTTTGAAAGTTGTCTTTTTCTATGCAGCGTCACTAGGGTTTTGGTGGGCTCTGCAGGGTCTCGGGGGCTTTGCAGGATCTGTGGTGGGCCTTATGCCAGAGCCCACCACAGATCCTGCACAGCCCCCATGAGATCCTGCAGATTTAGTGAAGGGGGGGGTTTAGGGGGGCACCCTTGTTTCGTCTTGCCTAGGGCGGCCCCAAACCAGAATAGACCACTGCATACAGATTCTATATCTGGGGACCTGTGGCACACTGGCATCTTTGTGAGTACCTCCAATATTATTTAATCACAAAATACATGCATAGTGTACTTTACAAAAAAATTGCCGCAAGGTGCTACAGTGTTCGGGTTTGGCTTGAAGAAAAGGTGGCAACCCTAAGCGTCACTGGTTCGGGAAGATATTCTCAGTCTGTCAACAGGAAGAAGACTGGCAGAGTCACTCTAAGCAGTACTTGTGCTTTGACAGGAAACCTCACAAGGAGATATAGGCTTTGTTGTGTGACACTTGAAAGTTACAAGGAATCCTGTATAAAATGAATGATGAGGGCAGCCACTGCTGACCTGTTCTGACCATACTAGTTGCCTGGTTATCAGGGTGATCTCATTGCTCTCATGCATTCTGTTTCACTGACTCAAAACAAGGATGCAGATCAGTTCAGGGTCAGTCGCTTAGAAAAAATTAAAGCCAAAGGCAGACAAGCAACTAGCATTTTCAGGAGGACAGTATTGGACATTTTCATATTTGTCTCAGTACAGGTTTTATTTCAGGTTTGCCACACTGGCATTAGCTGACATATAGACAGAAAAGTTTAGTTCATAATCAATGTGTTATCAGAACAAACAATGGTCAGACAAACATCAGGCACAGGTCTGGACATGTGGCAGACACAGAAATAGCAGGATTTAGAAGGCTGTCCATTTATGTATTTACAATTACAGAAATTATTGCAGATAGGATACAGAAGTACACTAAAGGACCATCAGGAACCTTTGTTACTGTCCCAGGCACACAGAACATTTAGAATCCAAGATCTGCCATGATATCAAATTTGACCAATGATACTAATGGTCAGAAAAGTTCTTCTAACATCTCTCAATTGAATGGATGTCGGTATCCTAAGAGAAATGCAACAGGGGCATTGCTTGTATTTCAGTTCCCCTAGTAGAGTGCAGACAAGGGTGTTCCATAGGAAAATGTGGGCATGGCCACAAACGGCTACCCCCAGCATCACCTTCTGCAACCACATAGCAAACAGCAAACTCCCCCCTGTATAGACATTGATAGGTAGTCACTAACTTGCCCACATTCTAACATGTTTCTGGGAAATATAGACTTGAATTAAAGTTGTAGATGCCAAATCACTTTTTAATAGTGTTTAAAATGTTGTTTGTACACAAACTCAGGTAAAATTAATAGCATGTAGGTATTTGTGGTTTCTTATTTGATGCTCATACATTACTGGGAGACTCCGGACCTACCGGTAAGTTCAATCTTGAGACCAATTTTTGTTTTTTATATTATGTTACAAAAATAAGTCTAATCTGGTCCGGAAGAGGCCAACATGCTAGACACTGCAAGACGTGGTTCTATTGGACCGACTTTGCCCAGACGGCCGAATTTATCGCCCTACTGCAGAACTCCTCCTGAGGAGGCATGCAGCGCCTGCACAGGTAGAATGGAGTGCCCGGGGCCCAGGTGACATCCCACTGTTGCTCACCCTCCCTTTCCCGCCTTCTTTTTCCTTTTCTGTCCTGCCCCTCCTACCTTTTCCCCTACTTTTAGTTGTATTTCTGTATAGTGTTCAGTTAACGGACAGTTTGCTGGCGTGTGGCCGGTACCGACGTTTGGTCCCTCAGATTCCCCTGGGACCGGCGCCGATACACGACAATATGTCCATCTACTCCGGAACACTTTCAATTATAAACTGTTTTATAAGCCTGTTTACATACATGCACGAGTTCCTGGATACTATGCTTGGAAATCATCGGCCGGGTCTAAGATGGCCACATAACTGCTGGTTACATTGTATGTCCTGACAATGATGATGCTCTAGCCACATACCACGCTGTCCTGATTATCTATTTTCTGTTTATTACCTGTATTGTTTGTAAAAATTTAAAATTTACATAAATAAAGAATTTATAAAAAAAAAATAAGTCTAATACAGGATGCACCTGTATGGGGTTTCTAAAGGTAAAGCACTGCATAATCTGGTTGTTTTCAGGTTGTCTTTCTCTAATTGAAACTGCATAAGGCTAATAGTGAACAGAGAAGGCAGACCAATGGAAAAGGGTTGAGTTACACGTCTGACTCAATCAGTTACAATTAAAGATACATGTCCATCAAGTTCTACCAAAATTTAAAAAAACATTTGTTCTAAATCCTTGGTTCTCAACTGGTAAATCGTGACCCAAAAATGTGTTGAGACCCCGTGTTAAGTGGGTCGCCTCATGCCTTCCACTTTTCTAAGTGAGAGGCTCCTCTGCCTCCCCCAGCACTGTCAATTCTCGCACCAAGCAGCTATTAAAAATATGCTGCCCGGCACCGAGTGCCAGCTTGAGGTGGGATGGGGATATGGCTGCAAGGGAGCTCCATCCCTTCTTGCCTTGCTTACATCTCCCTCACGTGTCCTGTAGAGGTGCCTGGACCAGAGTGACATCACATTCTGGCTCCCGCGCACCCCTACAGGATGTACAAAGGGAGCTGTACAGGGGAGCTGTACAAGCAATGCACATATGGATGGAGCTCCCTCACAGCACAGCAGCCCACACTGGACCCCAGACTGAGGATCCACGCTAGTTCTCGTAAGGTAGGAAGACTGGGTGGACCTTAAAAAAAATTAAAACATTTTTGGAGTATGTGTGTGTGAGAATGTCTGTGAGTGTGTGAGATTGTATCTCTGTATGCATGTCAGTGTTTTTCACACTAGTACAGTGCGTTAAACTGTTCCATGCAATCGCACCTACCATGCATTCTGGTGTGGGAGGTGCTACTCCAAACGCACTTCTCACCCACAGTTCGTATATGCCCGCACCGGAACGCCCGGTACCCTAATGCCATGCGTTCCATTGCAGTGCGACTTGGGTCGCGACTTAATGACCAAGGACAAATTTGGGTCCTGAGGTTACACAGGTTGAGAACCACTGTTCTAAATCATACATGTTACAATTTGACTGTATAATCACTGCGTTAAGAAAACGATAAAATATGTGGAGCTACTTTAATATCCAGACAGCCTCTTGCAATACATAGTTGTTGATAGACCTAAAGGAGACTGTACAGTCAGACTGTAACAGGAAAAGAATTCCTTTCTGAACCTCAGAGGATGACTCATTGAATAAACATTGTATAAAGATATTTCTTCTAAATGTTAGGAGCTGTTTACAGCTTGAACATTTAGAAACACATCCAGAGAGATGGGAGAGAGATACAGAGAGGTATCTGGTAATCTGCCAGACTGGCAAAGGATTGACATATTGATGAACTGTAATTGATCATTCAATTCCTCCAAAATCCAAACTGTTCTAGTTCTAACTTTTTTGGTTGCTGGTGGGAGACTCGTGCATGGCATTCTCTTATGCCCTCTGCTTTTAATGTTTCTTGTGCCTAACGTATCTGTAATGACCATGTTAGTGCTCCCCACATTACTCCCAGTGTCACCATGCTGTTGTGTGAACACAAGGCCATCACTCCTGTGCTCCCATGTGTTGGCTTGTACTCCTGTTTCTAATTACTGTGCTGTGCTCACCCCTGAATATAATACTCCAACACAAGATCGAGGAAAAAACTGTTTGATTGGAACAGCCGCCTCCCATGTGAAAGGGGCCTTAGATTTACCAAAATTATGTCATATTCAAACAAATCTAAACAGTCATTCAATCCAGACAGGCAGGCCCTTGCATTTCATAATTGTTGGTAGATTTAAAGGAGATTGAACAATCAGATTATAGAGTGTATGGTCAGGTTCAATCTGCTGTACTGCCTGCTATGGTCATCTGACTCAGGTCTGTAAAAATAAGACTAGTTTATATTGTACTTATTGTGGACATGTAGGCATTAAGGGGTCTATTTACTATATTCACCTAAGATTCGCCCATTTTCTAAGAACGCTTGATTTTGTTCACTTTCACCCACAGTGGAATGTGCCCTTTTCCAAAAGGTTCGCCCATGTGAAAATGTATTCTAACAGGATTTGCCTGACATCTAATTTTCAATGTAAAAGAGCTTAAGGCCCCGTTCACATATAGCGACATGTCGCGATATTTCCGCCGTGATATCGCGCATTTTTGCAGCGCGATATCGCGAGAAGTCGCTGGCCAATGCTATTCAATGGAGCTGTCTTAACTCCATGTCGCGCGTCGCTCATCGCGGTCGCAAGTCGCTTCTACCGGACCCTTTTTTCGGCGGATTTTGAGCGATTTTGCTTTTTTTCTATGGAGCCCGACGGAGAAGATCGCGCTACCGTCGCTGGATCGTCGCTGGAACGTCGCCCTGAAAGTCGCGCTATCCCGGCCGCTGCAAAGGTATGTCGCTACATGTGAAGGGGTCTTACAGTACTAGCAGTGACGTGCGGTACCTTCTGTGCTTGGTGAGGCATTCCCCAGCCCTGCCCCCAGCCCGCCAAAGCCCCACCCACAGCCTGCTGAATCCCCAGCCCAATGAAGCCCTGCCCCCCAACCCGGTCACCAAGCTAGTGTGAAGGTAGGAGGAGACAGGGAGGAGCCTCCCTGTCCCTCACTTGCTCTTCACTGCTGAGTCATCGAGATCGATGTACTGTGGGTTTTTTTTATTGGACAGCTTGGGCCACTGGCACTTTGCCAGTGGTCCAAACCATCCACAGAGTAGAGGCTGTTGCAGCTCTTGCCTCACTAGTTAGGTTACACAAAGCAGTGGGGAAGCCCGCTGCTGCGTCACCTAACTTAGCTGTCAAAAGCCGGATGCAGCACCGCCTGTAATTAACAGGCAGCGCTCCGTCCATGGCAGGTTACACAATGGGGAGGATTTCCCTGCTGTGTAACCTGTTAGAAGTCGCTCTGAATGGAGAAAACGCCATCAGCTTCAGACTTGAAGCTGACAGCTTTTTCCTGCAAATTACTAGGTGAGGCTCTGACCGCACGTCCCTGAGTACTAGTCACCCTATTTACCACTCAGTGAATATAGATTTGTATAGGTTTGGCACTTCCATGGTTATTGTTTTGTTTTTATTTTAAAAAAAAGTTTACTATACTGTTCCAAACCAAACCCAGGCTGATTCACTCATCCATAATCACTTGTGTGACCTGAACATGACTAGTCTTTTTACTGTTTGGTACTGTGGGGCCCCGCATGGTCCAGTTAGAAATGTAAGCCAACATGTGTTGCCAACAGGGTTATCTTGAGGGCTGCAATCTGGAAGTAGCTTGTACCTTTTTGAGAGCCTTATGCTGTCCTGTGTTCAGATAAAAACCCTCTAAATACCCCAAACCTCATTTTACCATATAGAAATCACCCTCTGGTAAGTACTTGCCCAGACTGTTTGCGGATGGTGTTGTATGCTGTCTAGCTACTCAAAGTCCTCAGTGCAGCAAATTTGGTGGTGCAGAGTGGAGGTATAGGATTAAGGGCTAGTTCACACCAGATGCAGTCCATTCAGTTTGGCAGCGTCATCAATGCTTTCCAATTGGATTTCTGGTGCTTTGTTCACACCAGTGCAGTCTGTTCTGATGTAGTCAGAAAAAATCCTGCTTGCCATATTTTAGCTGCACCTGATCGCAACGGAACGCATCAAAACACATGCAAATGCACTGGAACACACTGGACTGTGCCTGATAGCCCATTTTAAGCTTTAAAAAAAAACCACAGCTCTGATGCAGTTATGGTGTAAACTAGCCCTTACTGTTGTGTAAATCTTGTCAGTCTCAGTGAGGACAAAATCAAGCAGGATGGCTGATTCTTCTTTAAACAGGAAGTTTTCAACTGCACCATACGTTGCAACGTGGTTGACTGCATTGCGGCTGGGAGGTGCGTTTAGGGTGCCATTGAAATGGTTAGCACCTCCACAAGAGTCCTAGTTTTTCATGTGGCCCCTTGAGAAAATGATTAGACCACCTCTGTTCTAAACTCATCTGAGCCAGCAAATGATGCCACTAGTTCAATGGTCTTGGTTAAGCAATGTACAACATGTGAGAGCTGAACAAAATGGGCAATCCAATTGTTAGGCAAGATTTCGTCACAGGAAAAAATGAATCTCTATACCCTAAATTGTATTTCTCCTACAACTATTCGTGGTGATTCTATGAAAAACATATTTATTAGAATACTAAAACACCTGGAATAGCTTAATTAAGTTGCTAGAATAGGCATTGATCATAAGGGATTGAAATGGAAAATAAAGGACTTCTGCCTAGTCCTACTGAGCCCACTTTGTAAAATGCCTTCCATAACAAGACCCAAAGTAATTTTCCTGTGTTATAAAAATAGAGAGCAGCCCAACTTGAAGTAAATCCACAGATGTTTTCATCAGTATTTATTTAATACATGCAGCACCCTCTTGTGGTTCTTTGCAGGAAATGAACTGCAGTAGCAAAACAGACGATACAGACTTGTATTGCGTATAGAGGTCTATAACAAGCACAATCCAGTTAATTATAAAATGTGAACATCTGAATCAAAATAATAACACAAAGAACTTGACAGACCTGGACACCTGAGAAGTGTGTGGAAATATGACTTCCCATTTACAGAGTGAGGATGCTTTGTTAGGAAGGGTTCAAAGCAGGCACTAAATGGTTTGGCATTTCAAACCTATGATAGCAATTGTTTATGGTAAAAGCAGAGAATTATCATGAGCATAACTATAAAAATGTAGCACAAAACTACTACAGTTTTGACTGGAGGTAATATGCATGTTTTTCTTGAGTTGTTTTCCACAGCAAACTAAAGTGCCTATGTATGGCCATCCCAAGTCTGAATTCATATAAAAGAATGAAAGTCTGAATGAATATACCTATAAATATAATTTTATATCATCACTGAAAGGTTTCGGACTTGGCATGTAAAATGAAAGAGAGATGCTATAGGCACAAGTGGCTAAATTAGCTCCCCAACTGGGGATACATGCTCCATTTGTGCAGAAAAATCTTTGGCTTTGACAATTGGATTTGGGAATCCATTGTAACGGTTTCTGAACAACCAAGTGCTCTAAACAACACAATAATCAGGACTCACTGTACTGAGCAGTCCAAAAAAAAACCCCAATAATTTGTTTGACAATCCTAGCAATAATCAGGCTTAGTTGTGCATAGGCAAATAGCAATAATGAAAAAAAGAGGTTTAAATAATAGCAAATGAAACTGTGTACAAAGGCCTTAACCACTAACTTCCTTTTACAGCATATAGTGTATACATCATGTATACAAACGGTAAAATAATATCCAAAGTACCCATAACTTATCTGTCATTTCAACAGCTATAAGCCACAGCTTGATCCAGTGATTTCAAAAGGGATGAAAGTGGATTATTGCTTAATATCCAATGTCTAAATATTTCCAGGCTGACAAATTGTATGGGGAATCAATACATAAGCACACATTCCAACGTTTTAAAACAACGTTATCGAAAGAATTGTAACACTCCTTAATTTAAAGAAGGTGTATCTTTACTGATATACCCAAACAAGTCAAAATCCATATGCGCAGTGTCTCTTAGGGAAGGCACTTCAGATTCTTGGCAATCTTGTGCATGCCACAGAGGAAGCAGGCAGTGCAGAAGCTGAGGCATCGGTATGTAAGTGCCAGTCACACACAGATTTTAGAAAAAATGATGCTGGTGGGAAAGTTGTTATTTAGAACTTCTTATGAAGACAGTCTGATAACAGCATGTCCAGGTGTTATTAACTTATGTGGTTTCCCAAATATTGAACCATTGCTTTTCAACTGCAAAGGACCTTCCAAAGCCATGATTTAGGCATGGTTACCTGTAAGCACTAGACTATCTGACTATATCATTGCATATTCTCAAGTGCATAGAATTTAGTGGTCATGTGATTCTAACCAAAAACTGTCCCATAAATAAGGTAACAAGATTCCTGGGTCCTAGTTTGCAGTGATCTCATTACCAGGCACTGTACAAAAAAAAACAAAAAAACGAGGATCCCAGGTCCTATAGTTCATGATGTCACAGACCATCAACCTCATCAATGCTGAAGCTGCTTCTTCTGCTGCTAGCTTTAGAGGTTCCAGGGGAAAGGGTAGACATAAGTGGATCACATGTCATCATAGGATCAGAGCTTAGCATGGTGTCTTCCAAAAGCATGAGATCGAGCTCTGACTTGGAAATTGCAGGGAAAGAAGTGTCTGCACAGGCGCTGTTTTGGTATCCAACACCTGCAGAAAAGTCCACTACATGCTGGTATGTAGTCTGCTGAGGAACTCCGAGCTGCTGCTGCTGAACACCTGTCATAGGATCTGGTTCATGCTTGGCGGCATCAGTGTGGTTTACCCCATGAGGAGAAGTTGAAGAAAGGCCATGTGCCTGTGCCTGCAGTTCCAGCTCCTTAAACATAAAGTATAATAATTATTGTGACATGTTTGTCATTGATTGTAAAGACATGGCAAATACATACAGTATTACTACAGGCACTATTTTTAATGTGGTAAAGTCTTTCATGTATTTGTGTATGTAAAAAAATTGGTTGATATAGATGTGTATTCTAAAGAGAATTATACTTAATGTTAAAAGATATTTTATTTACCTGGATCCGAAGCCACAGCTGTTTGTTGGCCTGTTGCAGATGCTTGGAATGAACCTCCAAGTCTCGGCTCCGATGTTGCTCTTTCTGCATATGTTTAATATAATCCACAGAGGCTCTCAAGATTGTCCCTTTATTCCAACGTGTTTCACTAGGATACAGTAGAGAAAAGATGCCTTAATATGCTAAGCATGCCTACTCAATATATACAGTATCAGTCATCACATTTAAAAAGGAACTTCACCCTCATCTTTAAAACGACAAAAACGTCACATTTAGAAATGTTTAGCAATGACAATCTACAAACAGATACTTGCATTCTTTTTATTCTTTGCATACCTTATTTTTCTTTTCCTCCCCGTTCCTCTTACGGAGGTCATTTTTACTAAGGGCAGATTAATATATGTCCCTTTTCTTCCCGGAACTCTGGCACATGTGACTAGATCCTCTCAGGGAAGGAAAATGCCTTTCCTTGAGATTTACAAGATTATGCAGTTTAAAGATGAGATTTCCTAGCACTGTGATATAACCTTCCCAAGATAGCACAAAACTACTTAGGCACAGGCTACATCACTAATGCCTAAGAGTACCAGGAAAAACTAATTAAGTAATTGTAAGTAATATAAAAAAGTTTATTTAACTAACAAATGTAAGATGATTTGATATCAGCGTGCAGAGCTGACTGTGGATGTGATTTTTAGTGAAAGGTCTGCTTTAAAGCCTTTCTACGGATGGGATCTCTCTCACTTATCTACGAAAGGGTATGAGGGTGAGAGGGGGTGAAGCTATGCTCCTTCTCTGCATAAGACACCAATGAAGACCCAACAAGAGACCCACCACAGGACACTTTTAACATCACAGGAACCTGAAAGGTATATGTTAGAAAACCTAGAAATATTTTTATAATGTATATCAGGCAAGAATGGGACAACATTCCTCTCCCAAACCTCCAGCAACTGGTCTCCTCAGTTCCCAGATGTTTACAGAGTGTTGTTAAAAGAAGAGGGGATGCTACACTGTGGTAAACATGACCCTGTCCCAACTTTTTGGAGATGTGTTGCTGCCATCAATTCCAAAATTACCTTTTTTTTTCTTAAAATGGTACATTTTCTCAGATTAAACATTTTACATGTTTTCTATTTTCTATTGTGAATAAAATATGGGTTTATGAGATTTGCAAATCATTGCATTCTATTTTTATGTAGATTTTACACAGCGTCCCAACTTTTTGGGAATTGGCGTTGTATAAGCAGCAAATCGGTGGCCCTTTAGGAAAAGTAAATATATTCCCTCTTCTTTTAGTAAGTTTGCTTTTGCATACAAGTAACCCTGTACTGAGAAGATCACTCTAAAGAAGCTGCTTGGCTGAAAGCTTTCTAAATACTTTGCAAACATTTGTCATACACATTGCTATTCTATAAGCTAAAACTTGCATGTACAAGGATTAAGCGACACTCCCCCACCCCTAATTTAGAAGGCCTAATTTGAAATATAACATGTTACTTTGTGATCTTTTTCAATGTTGAAAAATAACGTGTTTTTTTGTGTGAGACTCACAGGTCATTTGTTTTTGGAATTAAAGTGCCCAGCTCCTTTATACGATCATTAATGTTGAATCTTCTCCTTCGTTCAACTAAAAGACACATAAAAACACACCAAAAAAACATGAAATGGATCATAATAAAATATGAAAAATATTTGTACTGTGACACGGGAATCAGATAAAATGTATTGGAAATGTCACAGACGCTATGTTATATAACTCACTCATGTTATGTGTATCCTTTTTCTGACGTTCACGAACAAGAGCACGATTTTCTGCATCTGTGGGGAAACCACAGCAAATTGAGAACAACACCAAACATGAGACAATTACATGAGCCAATAGTGCCAGTGTAGCACTGATAATCAATATTTAGCACTTTATTACTGGGCACTGCATGCCACAATGCATACTGACAATGCTAAATTTGGTCTGGGCATGTACGTATCAATGACCTCTGGTCATTAAAGGGATTAAGAGAGTGCCGCAAAAAGATTGATATTCCTCACTCTGCAGCTAGAACAGTAACACACAATGGCAAGTGAATCTCACCAATTAAGTTATTTCATTATTTCAGAGATAAAATGACAGCGGTTGACCTAGGATGCTAATTCCCATCCATGCCCTATAGTGTTGAACTTTCAGTTAACATTATAGTAGTCAGAAAAAGGGTAAAGTAAAATGAAATTTTGTTACCTGATAACTCCCTCTTTATTGGCAAGTCTGCTGGGCATGAATTGCTGGTGATGCCAACAATGGTATCACTAATGCGTGGACTATCAGAATAGAGCCCCAAATGACTACTGGAAAATGGCAGCTGCACAGAAAATGAAAAAAAAGAAAGAAGGAATGGTTGAATGAAACAAATAAGGTCTAAGTCTGAGTTCTTGTACTTGCAGATACAAGAAAGCACATAAATGGTATAAATATTCATACCGTATTTGGCATGGAAAGGGCAGGTTCAGTGCATCCATACATATCATCTAGGCTAATTATGCTATCAAGGACATCATCCATCTGCAAAGCAGGAAAACGTATAATTTTAAAAGCAATGACATGAATTACATTTGGTAACATTATTACCTTATGGTAACATTAATTTATTTTGCATACAAAACACCAGTTGGAATTTCCCTTGTTAGTGTGGATTGTATGTATTAAACTGAGGTTAAAATAGTGAAGTGGGCATGATTGGCTCCACGTTTCTCCCTTTTTTTAATTAGAGTATATCTATATTGAAAACATTTCCAGTGAGAGGAGTTCCCTCACTTTGGAAAAACCTATATTTCCTCTTGCATCTCTGGATCAGGAAATGAAAGGAAATCTGGCAAAGGTGGTACATTTACAAAAAATAAATAAATACAGTAAATAACTGACTTGCCTTCTGTATCTAAAGGGGAAACATTTTGGCTATAGATACACTTTACTGAGGATTTAAGTGTGTCAAGCCAAAACATTTTTTTTACCTTTAAATATAGTGAGGAAGGATAAGAACCCCCTCCCTGGTTACTGATATCACGGTCTCTGTTAGAGTAAGTTTCCTAAGGTAAGGGAAAATTGGCAACAGGAACACAGACAGAAATCCAACAGGGGTTCAAGCCTCTCCCATTCATATGGCATAGAAATATCTCCGATTTAATATTTCCAGCCAGTAGGTAGAGCTCTAGGTAGTTTACCTAGCTAATCCTAACTCCTTTGCTGAAAAAAAACAGTTATTTACAGACTAGAGTACGTGAAACTCAGATTTTTCACAAAGCTGAATGAGTCAGGGACACCCTCCTTCCCCCCTGCTTGCTACCGCTCCAAACAGAGTTTTAATAAGAAACGTCTGAATGAAAAATATGATTTTTTCCTTATCGTAAAATAATTTTCCATGTCCTTGTCTATTGAGGGATACAGGTATTCTTAGTATTCCTAGTCTGTCTGGTCACACTGCCACTTGCAGGAGAAATGGACACTGGCAATACAAAAGTCATTGGCCAGCACAGTATAACATTGCCCACAACCATAAATTTTGTAGTAAAGCAAGAAAATAAATAAAGAGAGGAGGGACCTGTGTCCCTCAATGGACTTCAAGAAAATTATTTTACAGTAAGTACAAAAAATAGGATTTTTGCTCTTACTGTAAAATCTTTTTCCTGGCATTAGATGTGTGGATTATGCAGCTGACTTCAGTAGGATCACACTGGCAAAAAAATGTGAAGGTCCGCACATCATATCCCTAACCGTCATGCCTCGGATTTTTGAGTAAGGAGTACATAGAATCAAGACACAGTGGGGTGGGACCTGTTTCCCTCAATGGACTCTAAGAAAAAGATTTTACAGTAAGAAAAAATATATTATTTTCTTCCATTGCAGGACACAGGACATCTCCAAGCGATGAAACTTCAGGGGTGGGCAGCAGCCACTCAGAGATCCAATGGATGTGGAATCCAGGTACTAAATATCCAGAGGAAGATGTTGGCTAAAGGACAAGAGAAATTGTTGAGGAGCAATGGGGAATTTCCCCTGCAAGGGAGGGCACTAAGAAAGACCCAAGGCAGGTCTGGAACACCACCGGGGGAAGACTGCCATAGAAGGGTATAGACAGAGTCGAGGACAACTAAACAAGCACTAAAAGAAAACAACAGGTGTAAATAACAGGGACCAACAGCAAATGGGTCAATAATGGAAGGAGATGAGGTAAAGGCCAAAACCTAGGCAATCCATCCTTAACTGAAGGAAGGTGAAATCCAAGAAGAAACAGGGCCACAGTAGAAAAAGGCAGGGATAGATCCTCTAACACACACCAATAGCTGACAGAAAGGTATGATAGTTCAAACTATAGCTAAAAGTAGGGAAACTTCATCTAGCAACTAAGACCCAAATGAACCTCTAGACAAACAAGAAACCTGTGAGAAATAGAGCGTAAGTCTCAAAATAGAGAAGAACTCTCGCTGAAGGAGGGAAATAAATAGGCAGAAGTCTTGAAACAGAGTTTGAGACCTGCAAAAAGTAGTATGAACACTATGAAAAAGCTAACGCCGTGCGGCACAAGGAACAAACATAAGTAGAACAATGAACTCTCAGATGGTTTCTCCAGAAGGGTTGTACACAATTCAGAGAAGAGAAAGGGGAGTCAATAGGAAGTTTCACTAAAAAATCCAGATAGGAGCTAAATCCTGCTCTTCCTGTGTCACAATGCTGCCCCTAAAAGGAGACAGATAACAAGGTCATCCTCAAGGAGGAGCAACTCTTTTATGCCTGGAGTCTGTAGAGTATGAATTTGGTATATTCGGGAGCCAAGGTCGCACAATAAAATGTGTAAACCTCAAAAAAGACATCTAGTGATAGAGTCAGAGGTCAGAAAATCGGGCACAGAGAAACTGTAGAATGATTCTGAGCACAGGAATAGGGCTCTAGCTCTACCACTGGGGTACAGTACAATAACTGGTAAACATTATGGCAGTATTGAAAGTCCACACAAGTAATCACTGGAAAATGGGTATACCGAGGTAAACCTTTGCTCCTAGAAATTAAAGTGCTCTAATAACCCAAACGACCCAGCACAATATAGAGTGCAGTGCTTGAAGGAAAATACCAAGATATCTTCGCTATTTCATGAGATCAATTAAAACAGGAAAATCTTCTATACTGGCATATGGAGAGAATGCCTTTACTCCCAATAATGGCTCATATTGCTAATACACTTAATCAATGCAGAGTGTGGTGTGTGAAGGTAACACACTTAGATGCCTTTGATAAACCCTGAGGTAAATTAAACAGGAAAATACCAAAACTGAGCATACTGATATAAGACTTTTTCTCCTAATACTGAAAACACTCAGCTTGCTAATTGATTTAGCGTAATTTATACTTCCTGTAGTCAATTCACAACGGAAAATATCAGAAACCTATAATGCTGAGGTAACCCTTCTTGCTCATATTAATGAGAGCCCGCATAGCTAAAGGATTCAGAATAATGTGGAACAAAGCTATCAAAGGTAACATACTAGGAAGCCTTCAACATTTCCTGAAGTTAAAATGTTCAGGAAAATAACAGAGATTGGGATACAGTATAGACAGAACCACTTTTCTGATACTGGGTAGTGCACCACGGCTAACTCACCAGTAGCATTAGGTCTGGATAGCATCAATGCAATGTAGACATGACCAACCAAAGGATCTGTGTCACAGGGAAGCTATAGACTTGGTGACAACCACTGTTCCAATTGAATTGTGCTCTGCTGTTAACTTATACAGTACATATTTAGACATTTGGAAGATGGTCTGCCTGAGACACCTAGAAATGGTGAACCGAAAAGCCAGTGTACAGCACCCTTACAGAGTTCATCTGGAAAACAAATTGAATAGGTCTTCTTTAAAGAAACAGTAGCTGCGAAATAGACTTTCACATCCTAAACCACATCCAGACAATAGAGTAACATTTTCTTTTTGTTGAGATGGAGCCGTAAAAGAGGGATGGGAGAACAATGTTCCGATTAAAAATGTAAAAGACAGGATAAGGCCATCCATCTTAGACACTTGCCTTTTAGAAGTGGCGTCTACAATAAACACCACTTTGGGTTTACAGAGTGTCTTTGAAGCACAGGAGAGAACCAGATTCAGGTCCCATGGAGGCTCAGGGGAACAAACAAGGGAGGTTCGATGGGAAACCCCCTGTACAATTGTCTAAATCAAGGAGTGAAAACCAACGGTCTCAGAAACATCAGGCTCATTACTCTAATGTAGAAGCTGAGCGTCAGGTGACTTCTGGATTGGAAAGCGAGGATCTGAGACCAGAAACTGTGAACTTTCTTCTGTGGAAGAAACACTCCGGGCTGTGCTGTGTCCAGGCCTAGAACCAGATTGATTTCAGCAGTAATTTCTGAAGGTTTATGACCACTACGATTTCTGGAAAGTAAAAGCTATGTTGTCCAACAAAGCCTGCCCTGTTTTCTCAACAGTAGGTTGTCTACATGGTATTCCACATTGCAGATTGCACAAAAAGGCAGCTGGGCTAATACTAGGGCCAGCACTCGGGTCTTGGTGAAGACCAGAGGTACAGACGAGAGGCCAAAAAGGGAAAAGGCCATGAACTGGTAGTGCAGGAGCCCCACAGCAGAGCATAGGAATCGCTGATGCGCTGGAAAGATAAGGACATGTAGATAGGGATCATTTCTGTCCAAAGCAATCAGAAAGTCTCTCTGGCGAAGATAGATGATGACAGATATGATTCTATGTGGTATTTCCAGATTCACAAGTTCTAAAGACATTCAGGACTGAACAAGTTGGAGTAAAACTTGAAACTGTTCTCCCACAGGGCATGGGGCAATGACATCTTGATCCAGTAGAACCGAGAGGACTCGATGAAGATGTGCTAATCTATGTGATGACACAGAAAAATTGGAGGTGAAAAAACGAGCAGGGGTAGGGAGCAAAACTCCAGTTTTTAGCCCTGGGATACTTTCTCCTCCACCCAAGTGTCAAAGATGCAAGTTGTCCAACTGTCCACAAAAGTAAACAAACATTCCCCCAGTGAGGAAAATGGGGGCGCACCTTCAAATCAAGTAAGGCTTGAAAGACACTTACAGGGGGACTGGAAACAAGGCTTGGAGGGAGAGTTTGTCATGTGCCTAGGGGTAGAACAACCAAGGCCAGTGATAGAACATGGAGCAAGAGCCGAATAATAGCTGCAGACCGAAATCGGTCAAAACGATTCTTCTTCCAGAGATATAATAGATATATATAGAGAGATATAATATATAATAGAGGTAGAAATAATGCACTTCTAATATCAGATCTGTAGGTGAATTCTAACTAAACCAGAGAAGTCCAGCATGTCCAAGTAGGATTTAGGGGAAAAAATTGGACCATGGGTAAGAGATGGTCCCCAGCAGTTCATTTGCATAGATAGAAGTGAAGACCAATAATGCAAAGCAAAGGGTAATACCCAAAGTAATCCCCTAACTGTCCCGATATACTACAAAATCAAAGGCAACGAGTAAGCTTTAATAGGAATCCAGCCAGCACCACTTTCCCTAAAAATGCTTGGTGGCTACAGAGAACTGCTAGAAAGTAATCCACTGATGGCTCAGAAGTGACAGGCGGAAGCAATGTGTTGAGAACATCAGAGTCATCATCTGCATCAGGGTAGGTGGTGCTGCTTGGGAAAAACTTTCACATAAAAATCCACAGCAGTTTTTACAAACAGCCAGGGTAGCCTTTTAAAACTAGATTCAGCAAACACAAACTGATTGTGGCCTAGATTAGCATGGGGCCTTTGCTTTCTAAGCCCAGAGAAGCTGTACTTGAGCATACAGTAGAGTGGCTATTTAGCACCAAGCTTCCTAATATATTCAAACTCATGGTTCACAGTAGACTCCAAATTCTTTAAGTGGAAGTGTGATATTTTGAGATCCATTTTCTCCTTGCAGCAAGGCTCCATGTCCAATGGTTCCGTTTTAATCTGATGCCTTTCAGCGGCGTGTACTGTAAATTCTGTTCTTGGAGAGCAGCTGAAAAGTGCATGCACTCACTCCTGTACAGGCTTCCTACTGAGGGGGCATTAAAAGTAAACAGCAACATTTCCCTTGGGTGCCCATAGTAGAAAAAATAAGAAGAGGGCTCCCCCAAGTGTCTAACTTGCAAAGTACATAAGCAAACCTCTTATAAATTAGAAATTAACTCCTCACACCGAATGAGCAATAAACTACAGATGCTACTGGAGAAAACAGCCTCAGTACCCAAAACAGAAGACCTCAACCTAGCATGGGTCTGATAGCAAGTAATGTGGAGACTATGTCAAAACACCTCTTAATAACACAAAATAGTGATTTGCAGGAGGGAAAGAGAGCAGACATTTATGTTCTCAGACAGCCGCCACAGCTAAGGGGCATTTATTTACAAACTGCAGACAGAAAGGGTTCATGTTGAATTAAGTTAGGTCCATAAGTCCTTTTCAATTAGAAGTATCCTGTGTTGACCAAAATGTTCATTTAGTGAAATACATTTCTGGAAGATATAATGATTTTTTTTGATGAATTACATCAAATGATCTAATTGTTATGCGTTTGGCAGCATTAAGTCAAAATCACAGTACCAAACAGCTCCTATGTTAAAGGAGAACTATGAGGTGAGTCTCATCCACTCATCCTCATAGTTCGAGCCGACGTGTGACAATGAAACTGCCACAGGTTGGCTCTATAGATCAGGAAGTGAGCGAACACATACCGTTGCTCGTTCACTTTCTGATCATCTCCCTGCAGAGAGGAGTGACTGTCAGTCACGGCTCCCAGCAGGGATTTCCCCCCCCCCCCTGCCGCTCCGTTCCTCCAGCGCTGAGTGTAGAAATGGACGGGGAGGCGGCGGGCACAGCCGGCTCTGCCACTAGAAAAGCAGAGCCAGCTGTCAATCAGCCAGCTGGGTGGATCTCGACAGCATTGTCGGGATCTGTCCTGGCTGCGGCGATCTCGGTATATAGTGAGCAATAGCTCGCTATATACTGAGCTTTGGGTCATGGGAGGAGGTTAGAATATGTCCTCCCGTGACCCTTAAGAGAACTATGGGATAAAAAGGTCACCCCATAGTTTTCTTTTAAGGAATGATGGAGATCGTCATTAAAGTATAACTCCAGTCAAAACTTTTTTCAACTTTCATTTAACTTTTAGGCCCCATTCACACACGAATCTGCCTGCACAGACAGCTCCGTGCTGCATGCAGGGCCGTACCAAGCAGCTGGCGGGAAGGACAGGTGCTGCGTGTGATTAGTACGCAGCCCCCGTCCTCTATGGGCTACGTGGCCGTACGCCCCCTATGCTCACCTCAATTGCAGGTCCGTAGGGGTGCGGGTTTTCTGGCCAGGACGCATACAGAATCCATACTGGCGCCGTATAAATACGCTCACCCGCACCCCTACGGACCTGCAATTGAGGTGAGCGTAGGTGGGCGTACGGCCGCGTAGCCCCATAGAGAACGGGGGCTGCGTACTAAATACACGCAGCACCTGTCCTTCCCGGCAGCTGCTTGGTACGGCCCCGCACGCAGCACAGAGCTGTACGTGCAGGCCGATTCGTGTGTGAATGGGGCCTTAGCATGTCATTTTAACAGATGGATGCATGGAACACCTGTGCCTCCCTGCAGCCCCCTGCATGGATGTACAGATCTGTGCACCGTGAATGACCCTTCTAACCATATATAAAAAAAGTAAATTTCTCTTTAAATAGATTTACCATAGTCCAGTGGTAGGCAACCTCAGTACTCCAGCTGTGGCTAAACTATAAGTCCACTGCAGCACCCTGACAGCCACAGGCATAACTTCCATAGGCATAATAGGAGTTGTAGTTTCACCAATGTTGTTTTCTACCCAAGCTATACTCGATCACTCGATCTTTGCTTCTAGATATTCTTGCCATTAGTGAGATTTGCCACAGCATATACACGCTTATTGTCCTCATAATACCATCCCACTTTATGAAGGAGAAAATTATGTTGCATCTCATGTGGTGAGATGCAACATCATTTACATTGCAGTGGTGAGATTATGTGGTGAGATGCAACATCATTTACATTGCAGATATGTGGCCTGCTCCAGTTCCCTGTCGCAGCGACTCCCCGAACTGCCAGACAGGGAGCTGGCACATAATCTTCAACCTAAGTCCTGATGGACTACACGTCCCTTGAGCACTTGTGCAATGCATGCTTATGTTTTAAAGATTTTCTACTGGTCTCTCTTCCCTCATATTCCCAAGGTGGAGGACATGCAGAAAAGTGAGCTAAAAATAACTTTTTTCCCCAATTAAAATTTTTGTATATCAATAAACTTTATTGTCCATTTTGTACTACGGCTGCATAAGGCATCGCCTGTAATAGAGATGGCTATAGCACAAAGCCATCCCTTTTTCTCCAAGGTGAAGGGCAGATGTGTGTTGTATCCCCAGTGCACAGCCACTCCGCTTCTGCCAAGGAAGAAGACATAAGGGGTTAGTTGTGAGGGCTCTGATGGTGAGTCCACAAGCATGGACATTGCATCAAATATAATGGCATGGGGCACTGTGTGTATAGAGTGGTATGAGGCACCAAATATAATAGAGATGTATTAAAAACTATGCTATTAGAGATCCATTGGCATAGCGGACATGCATGCAGCGGAGATAAAGTGACAAAGGAGAGGGGAGGGTGGAACATAGCCAGAAAATCATGTGTTGCATTGCCTGTCAAAGCTCTCACCACATGAGATGCAAAATCATTTTCTCCTTCATAAAGTGGGACAATAGAAATGGCGTGTATATGCTGTAGCAAATCTCACTAGTGGCAAGGATACTAGGGAGTAAACAGTGTGCACTGCAAAGAAGATCTAATTGGATACTTCACATGGATACGTCTAGTAAAGTGCACATCTAATTGGTGGTACTGGGAAGTTAGCTGTGCATATTGAGAGGTAGGTCCCACTGGTCTCTCCCCCTGCCCTTCACTTTCTCTGTGTGCAGAACACATATATTTCTGGAAATATAAGTATTATGGGTGAAGACACTGATATAATTTGCAGAAAGCAGGACTTCCTTCAATGTACTTACTTCACGTTCTGGATTAGAGCACAAGTTCATTCTGGCCATGGGACTGTTAGGTGCGCTGTTTCCTGCTGATGATGAAAGGAGAGTAGTGCGGTTTGCAGGAGATGGAGGAGCAGGTGGGGGTTTAGGAGACAGCCTGTGTGGACTAAGATGAGCAGCAAACTTGTTGCCATAGGTATCTGACAGATAATCGCGAACCTTCTTGTCTCGGGACTGCTGCAGGTGGTAAGTTGTTGGGTTCTCAAGGTGAGTCTGCACCTGTATAAAATATAACATTTTTAATATGAAATGTATACTAACACGCACACACACAAGTTTATCAACCCTTAACAATGTTATGGATACCTGCATGCATCTCTAAAATGTGATTGGATCTTTACATAAGTCATATTAATAGCAGTCTTAATTACCAGAGGACGCATACATACATACATACATACATACATACAGTATGTTAACCTCTAGGATCAGGACATCTTCAAAGGAGAGAAGCTAAAGTCAGATATTTGTTATTGGGGTGTTTTCCATTCAGTTCAGCTGTGGGGTGGACCTGCCTTATTGTAAAAAATATATAGTGGCATAGTGGTTAGCGCTTCTGCCTTGCAGCACTGGGGGTCCCTGGTTCTAATCCTGGCCAGGTTACTATCTGCAAAGGAGTTTGCATGTTCTCCCTGTGCTTGCGTGGGTTTCCTCCGGGTACTTCGGTTTTCTTCCACACACTCCGAAGGCATGCGGGTAGGTTAATTGGCTCCCGTCTAAATTGGCCCTGTATGTGAGATGGGGACCTTAGATTGTAAGCTCCTGGAGGGCTGGGACTGATGTGAATGTGCAACTACATAAAGCGCTGTGTAAATTGTCGGCGCTATATAAATACCTGTAATAAATATATATGTCTGTTTATATGACCTTCCCAACACAATTACAATAAAGTGCACTATGGCCCAATTAAAAGAGATTTTAGAAAAATCAGAGGAAGAGTTGTTCTAGATCTGGAAAAGGTTACGAAAGGATCTGAAAAATACTTGGGCTATATTTGCGATGTTATAGAAAACAGCAGTACATTGAAAATCTACCTTTTACCTGTAACTACTCCTTTAAAAAAGCATTACACTGGTTATGTGAGTGTGCCTAGCCACTCCTGTGCCTACAGTTTCATAGATGTATATCTGCAGTGTGAGATTAAGGCACTGGTGCCTCAGACCAGGGCCGGTGCAAGGATTATTTCCTACACAGGCGAAGATGCTTCAAAAACATTTTTTTTTAAAGGTTTGTGCTTTCGGTTTCGGCCTGGCATTTTATTTTTCGTTTCGGTTTTGAAATTTCCTTTTTGGTGCATTTCGAATTTTTAACTTTTTTATCACTTTATTTTTTTTTTTAAGCATGTAATTTTTATTGAGTTTTTAGTGCAAATACATATGAAAAGGACATCATACCGGTAGTAACCCGGTACACGCACAGTATAGTATAGATCAGGTGTTATACACGGTTACAGATTTATACAGGTCAACAAAGAAGATAAGATAAACAGCTATGACATCATGACATCATCAATAGGTCATTATAGCCACCATTTAACAAACCATAAACTGAGTGGTGGTTCACAAAAAGAGAGAAGAGGACAAACACATAGACAAACATATAATGCGTCATCGTAGGGTTCGAAAGGGCCTATTGTAGGAGTGCACCAGATAGGAGTGGATCAACATTGAAGATGGGACAATGGGACAAGGTGTATGTCAAGGGTCGAGGAACGTCGGACATAGGAGTAAAACAAGAAAAGAGAACAGGTTCTCCACCATCTTGGTTCACAAGTAATCAGCGCAGCAGCGCAGTACCTGGCGGGAGGGTATCGCTAGCAATGGTATTATAAGACATCTAAAGCTCCCAAGGAGCCATCTAATTTGGCTATATCGTACCATTTTTTAATTTTTTTTACTTTATTAAATATGTATTTATCTGATTATCTTTTTATAATTTTTTTATCTTATTTTTTTTATTGTTTATATGTTTTTTTTTTCTTATTACTTGTTTTTTAATCTTACTATCTTTTACTTTTTATCATTTTTATTATTATGTTTTACTTATTTTTTCATAATTTTTATTTATTTTATGTTTTATCAAATTTTTTTATAAATAAAAAAAATGTTTCACTTAACTTTATTGCTATCACACAGGAGAAAACAATCCCCTGTGTGATAGCATATGGAGGTGACAGGTACTCTTTATTGACCCTGTCACCTCCAATACAGGAGTTCTAGCACAATACTGTGCCAGAACTCTTGTGACAGCTGAGAGGAAGGGCTGCGAGTGCAGCTCTTCCCTCACTGTCTCCTGCAAGGAACAAGAGAAAGGTAGCTGGGAGGGGGTATTGCAGATGAGAACTTCCTGGCGGGGGATGGGGAGGGGGGCGCGCGGGTCTCACCTCATCAAAAGGATCCCTGCCGCTGCTCTGCTCTTCATATCGGCGCTGATCACATCTCTCTGCGCTCCCTCTCTTCTCTCCTCCTGGCCGCTCTGAAGCTGCAGCGACCGGGAGTAGAGAGAGAGGGAGCGCAGATAGATGTGATCACCGCGGCGACCTTCTTAAAGGGCCGACCTCCCAGTCGCATCTTTCCGCCCCCCACAGCGGCGCCCCCCGGCAGATGCTTGAGCTGCCTATATGGTAGCGCCGGCCCTGCCTCAGACTGCTAGTCTCAGAAGGAGATTAGGAGCTAGGAGATTTGGAGCAAAATTTGATGATGCCACTGCTGTGCTGCTCACTGCTTTCCTTGCTGAAGGCTTTGACATAAGGATAAAAAGCCCTGCCTCTACCAATATGGCTGCCTCCACAAAGAGACGCACTGAAGAACAATGCATTGAAATGCAGTTACAGGGGAAAGCTCAGATGTAGGGAGACTACAGGTAATACTGGCGGCTAATCCATTGCCCTCTGTCAGTCTATTTTGGACAAAATTACCTGTAGGACTTCAACTGGAACAGGTGGAGGTGGCTGAAAGGAAGCAGGTGTGCTGATTGCAGGGGATGCATTGGAAGGCATAAGCTGATGATGCTGGAAATGTTGCTGATGCATACGTTCTCGCTGTTCATCCTGCTGAGCTTGCTCTCTCATGAGCTGCATGCGTAATCCAATCCGAGACGCCATGACTGCAGGAGCACAGACTGGGTAGTGGTTGACCCCTGTAAGAAACACATATTTATTGCATAAAATGACAGAATCACTCTCCAACAAAATAACTTTCTCCTCGGGTATACAGAGATCTTGTTGCATATAAATGTTATTCCATTATTTAGACACTACCTACACTACACACACACTACCTTCCTATAGAAGATGACATTTATTTATAAAATTGAGGAATAGTGTATTTTCTCCTTAAAGCCGAACTCCAGTTAAAGCTTTAGAATGTCTGTTATATTTAATGATCCTTTCTGACCTCACTGTGACCTCATTAAAATCACTTTCTGTCCCTGTGACAGCAGCACAGGAAATGGGGCAAATTGGTGTCACCAGGGTAGGAAGATACCAGCCAGCAGCACCTGACCTGATTTGTGTACCACATTTACATGAAGACAAAGCTGTCTCTCAAAATTGTCAGGGGCTGGGATCAACTAAACCAGTGTCAGAGGTGATTATAATGGTATACTTGGTATAAATTTAAAAATAACATGTTGCAATTGGTAAAGTCCCCCTGGAAATGTTAGTTTATCTCAACCTTTGTCACTAAACAGTTGAACAGCTTGATCTGCATTTAAATATTCAGAATCTTTTTTTTTTTTTTCCCCCCCGCTCAAAAGCCCCTACTGATCATCCACTAATCTTGCACTTAGCAGCTATGTATGTCCTTTTCTTTTATTGCTACCGCTGGTTTTCCTTAAGATTTAGATTAACAAAGTACACAGCTCACTGTTTGTTTTTAGCTAGAGATCAGGGAAATTCTAGCATATAAAACACCTAAAGGACTTTGCAAAGAATGTTAATAGAAGAGGGAGTGGTGGATATCACTTTTATAAAAAAAACAAATATTTTGCTCGTTGAAGAACTGTTTGAACAGTAAAATGTACTTTTTCCAATAGTGTGAGTCAGCATGTGTTACTTTAGCTGACACATGCTGGTTTTATAGTTGAGAACTGTGCGATCACAAACCACTGATCTCTCAGCTGACTGAGTGACTGTCAGTCACCACACCCCACAGGGATTCCCCTTCCCCTCTCTCTGTTCCTCATGACCTTAATGGAGGGACAGACAGGGATGGGGACAGGCACAGCTGGCCCTGGCTCTAAAGAGGCAAAGACAGCTGCAATCAGGTAGTTTGGGTCACAGAAGCACATTAGGAAATGTACTCCTGTAATCCAAAAGAGAACTAATGCCAAAAAAAAAGCTTTGACTATAGTTCTCTTTTAAATATTTATACATAGCACTATACGTTTTAAATGCTTTCTGATTATGAATTCATTATGAGTCCATTTTTTGACAATGTATTTTTTTTCGTTTATCTGACCCCCCAGATCACCAGAGTAGAAGCGAGGCTGAACTAGTTCCAAGGTTCTCCTCTAACCATCTCTGTTTACTCCATATTGGCACTCCCTTAAAATATGCTTCATAAATATAAGTAGTAGTAGACAGGAGAGGGATCACTTTGATGTATTTGGGCATTTTAAAGCCCAACTCCACCTTTGTTATTACATATAAAGAAGTAGCCCAGTAGTGGCAAAAATAAAAAAAAATGCATTCATTGCCACACTCACCTCTTCTCTGATGCTGTTACTCAAATACTCCCCACTCTGCAATCCAGCACCCAACATCATCCAACCCACTTCCTGTGACTCCTAGCGATCATGGACACATGATGCCAGTCTGGGATCACAGTATTTCTGTATTAAACTGTGTTTACACAACAATATGGGAGTGCAGCTCTGTTCTGGAGTAAAGACCCCCAATGTTGGAGGAGAACAGGAGCCATGTTGTCACCCGACTGGCAAGAACTAATGCACGTGTGCAATCGCACTCCTGACGGTGAATCCCAATGTTCATGGTGGGTGCTGTAGTGATGAGCTGATGGCGCCGCAATCATAAGTTATGTATAGAAGAGTCACCGGTACACCTACTGTGATATAACTTTTTCCTTTATTGACAGAAGTAAAACATATCACAAATCAAACGTTTCGGGGCCACAAAGGGTCCCTTCATCAGGTAAACAACGTGACATAGCCTGATGAAGGGACCTTTTGTGGCCCTGAAACATCATTTGCTTTGTGATATGTGTGACTTGAGTCAATAAAAGACGAAGTTATATCTCATTTGTTTAAGTTCGAAAGAATGTTAAAGTTACGCGTTTTCTGGTTCTGAAAACCGCAATGAGGTTTAAACAAGTTTAAAATATATATATATATATATAATATAGGAGCATTGAAAGCATTATACGGTCTGATTTGAGAACCTGCAGTTGACAGGCATCTTAGGTACCAGTCTAATTGGAGCTATAAAGAACATCTAGCTCTGAAATAATTAGGGGCGATAAAAAAAATTCTGATCAAGTACGCAGATATGTGTAAAGCAGTGAAAGTTTTGAACTATACTGATTACAGGGCTGTAATATATTATCCACACTGGCTGACAACAAAAATTTTCAGGATGTACCTGGGGACCCTATAAGAGGGACTGTGAACAAGTTGAGAGCCTATATTAATATTGGATCTACCCACATGTAGTTTACTCAAGATATCGCCAGAAATGTACCGAGCACCCTGTGATCTGTAGATTACCGAAAATTAATAACGTGATTAATGCCTACAATTCAGACTCTACTGTAAATGATAGGGATTCTGCTACTCAACCACTAAATAAATGGCTGGACTTATCTATAACCATGTTTGTAATATTCCTGCATTTATATGCAACAGTGGTAATTTTTACAAGTGCTATGGGGAGTTGAATATCCTGGCAGCTGCAATACCATCATGGTCACAATGGTCACTATACACTTCACTCCCTAAGTCAGAAGGCCTTAGAGCTATAGGGCCCCCCTCAGGGTCCCTCCGCTGGTTATCTGTTGGAGGACCTTGAGCTGGTACGTGAGAGCAATTTATTTTCTTTCGAAAATGAAATGTTTGAACAAAACCAGCGGACAACAATAGGCAGCCACGGCATTTTCTAAACTTTTTACGGCATATTTAGAGGAAACATTAGTCTATCCTTCTGAACCCTTCTGAAGTATGTAAAGTTGTGGAAGAGGTTTACTGATGATAGCTTTATGATTCAGGAGGGGACCAATCTGGATTTGTTTGCTTTTGTTATTTTTTGTAATTCTTTAATTTCAGGTATTATCTTTAATTTGGAGTACTCTAGGACAAGTATTATATTTTGGATGTGGAAGTCTCTGTCTGCCACAGCAAGTACAGAACTTCTTTGTTCACTAATCTTAGGAATCAGAATACTCTGCTACCTTTTGATGCCCACCCACAACATTTGGTCAAGGGTTTGCTTTGATATATTTAGCAAATTTAAACAATGTGGATACCTTGATAATACCTTGAGAATGTTCTTAGGTGAACCCTTGATAGGGCATTTGAGAGACTGGCTAACCCCTACCTAGACTGGAAATTGATAACAGACCATTATTTGGGCAGACCTATAATCAGGTACCTGACCATGACATGGAATTTCAATATTTTACAGGAAGATCAACCCTTACGTAGGGGTTAAGAATTTACCATTTTGTGTGAACAGATCAGATAAAACCATTTTCTCACCTCTAATACAAGCTGATCCTTTACAGAAATACTGTTGTCACCCCTTTAGAGTATCTAACAAAGTGGACTGTTACCATTGCTATAACTGTATTGTTTGTAATTCCAATTTTACAGGGGAAACTATCCAAAACCCGCACAAAGGTAATCCCTTTAAGGTTAGAGGATATTGGGCATGTATTTCGGCCTTTGTATGTACCTCCTTAAAAGCCTATGTTCCTTACGTTATATTGGAAAAATGGACTGGAAAAGAATATATAAACTTCTTGGAACTTCTGGAATCAAAATTAGTGTAAGAAAAAGGTTCTCTGGAAAGTCATTTCAATAAGACGGGAAAATTATGAATTTGCAAAACTCTCACCTTCCTCCAGTTCTGGTAACACTTGCACTATGTACTCAAAGGAAACTCCAGATGTGACAGAAGCAATGTCTGTTACCATGAATAGGTGGTAAGTGACAGAGGAGAACTCGTTTTGGCAGTGAAAAAGTGACCAAGTGATCAGAACGGGTAGCTCAAGGGTGGATTCCAAATAGAAACAGGTGGGTTTCATCAACAGTCTCAAAGCTTTAATTTGGAATGGCAAATTCAAACTACTAACCTAAGTAGCATGGAGGCAACAGGATACAGGTAAATACTGAGCAATGCCATGCCCCTTTTACATTTGCTGAGGCATATTAGCTTTGACAATTAAAAGAAACCGGTCATAAGAAAAACACAGAGGGCACCATTGCTGAGCTCTCATTCTAAAGATGTAAGCTGCACCGCTGTCATGCTAACTCTCTTGTTTCAAGTCATTAACTCAAAGTATGAAAACAAGTGAGTCAGCTAGACAACTCACTTTCTTTTCAGAAGTGGGCCAGCATTTGCAGCCCCTATTTGCTCTAATGACAGATAAACTGCAAAGAAAAAAAAGAACATCCTATGCCAAGGAAGGAAGAAAAGGGCTTCACATTTTTTATATTGTGATAGGACAGTTTTATGTGCACTTTAAATGACTGCATAAGGTTTGGAACAGCACGTACTCTATATAAATATATTCTGAGACAATTTGGTTTTACAGCCACCTTCAGGATGAATTGGACACTGGCAAACAACAAAAAAGCCATTGGCCAGCTTGGCATAACCCTTCCCACTCCCAGCATGCTACCGTTTTGTAAAAAAGCAGCAACAGGAATAGATCATAAACACAGAGTGGTGGGAACCCTGTTCTTTAATGATCACTAAGAAACAAAATTTATGGTAACTACATAAATCCTGTTTTCTTTCTCTCCCGTTACCCTAAGGAGAACTATGGGGAAAAACACTGACCCCATAGTTCTCCTTTAAGGGACACCTTTGAGACAAGCAGTCCAGCTGAGGGGCGGGCAACAGCAACAAAACATTAACAGGCACACATACTGTAGCAAAACAATAAAACTGGGGAATGTTTGCAGCTTTAGGTGCTGCCTGAAGGACCTTACAGCTGAAATTGGTATTAGATGAGGCTTGACCATCCACCTGGTAAAACTTATAAATCATGTGAACAGAAGACCAGTGGCAGCATTGTAACTCATTGCCAAAACGCCAAGAAGCATTTGCAGACCTAGTAGAATTCAGGAAAGGGTGAAACCTTATCCTTAAGAACATAAACTTGTACTATAATCTGTCTGAACCTTCTAGAAATGAGGGAGTGAGAAGATGGCTCCTCTTTATGGTGACCATTAGGAACGATAAAAAGAGAATGGCTATCTAGTGGAATCAGGGGCTGAGAGGTAAACTCACACAGCACAAACTACACCCAAACAGTGAAGATAAATTTCCTACTGGTGTACTGGAGCTGGGCATTAGCTTCTCCCTTTGCTTTTTTCTTTCAAAAGTCAAGAGTTAATTACTATGCACATTTACTATGTTTGTATTGGGTTTTTTTTTTAATGTTTTGTTTTTATTGGCAATAAAATGCAACACTATAGGGAAGTTTTAGCATAGATTTGACTGAGGAAATACTGTACCATGTTTGGTTGGAGATTAGGTAACTTCTCACAGCTGATATATGAATGAATGAGTCGCCCTGTCCACTTTAGATAGAGCTACTAGTATTTAATCAATTTCAAAACCAAAACAGAATAGCTAGGCTTAAGGCTTTTTAGCTAAAACACATTAGTGGTCCTGGCGACATCAAGGCTATGGCAGGCTGTATAGCAGGGCTTGCTAGCGAAAACAAGGGTTGAGAAAGGGTTTCAAGAATTTTTTTAACAGGACCTGCATCCTCAAAGGGTATGGTCAGTGATTTATTAAGGCGAGATCAGGGCCGTCTTTAAGGCAGGGCAAAAGGGGCAGCTGCCCTTGGCCCAGTCATTGCTCTGGGACCCTGTACCCCATAAACTAGTGCTAATGCTGCATCTGCACTGGCCACCTCTTCGGCATCGGGGAGGGAGCTGGCACAGCTGGCTCTGGATCTAGAGGCAGAGCCAGCTATCAACCAGGTAGCAGGGTGGATCCAGGCAATATTGTTGCGATCTTTCCGAGCTGCAGCGCGGCTCTGTGCTGTCAGAATATAGCAGGCAATATTGCATGGCGGGGCAAAATTGCATGGTGGGGGGCGGGATGTGGCAGGGGGCCCAAAGAAAATGTTTGCCCAGGGTCTAAGCAATATTAAAGACAGCCCTGGGCGAGATATAGCCAGATCGACAGTGGGGACAGCCCACTTCTTAATAAAAATCTCCTCAAACAGATATTGGTCAGTACAACATTTAGGAGGACAACATAACTTATCGGGGTTTGTCCAGTCTCCATAAAGAACAGCTTCAAGAAAGATTTATCAGACTCATCCAACAATGCACCCGCAGCCAAAGGCTCAGAGGCTGCTACAGCTCCAGGTTATCTTGTGCCCAGCCATGGGCATATTCACAAAGTCATTCTTCATAGACTAGGGGGTTATTTACTAAAGAGCCGAAGGATCCAGCTGTAGCTTCGGCTGATCCCTCGGCTCTCTTCGGCCACCTTTGCCCTTCGGTTCAGGCGAACCAAAGGGCTGCTGTAAGGGCTATTCACAATAGCCCGAACAGCAGCCGAGCAGAAATTATATGCTTCCGCTCGACTGAGCCGAAGTGACAGCCGAAGCATGGAGAAAGGTCGGCCAAAGCCGACCTATCTCCACGCAAATGACAGCTGGGCGGAGCCAGCTGTGATCTCACGGCTTCTGCTGCCCCATTCTTCTGCTGCCCCATTTCCTTCTCTGCCCCCTCCCCATGCCCCCCCCATTCTGTCGGCGGTATAAAGCCGGCATCAAGTCTCCCATCAGCGGCTGGAAACAATAGCCAGCCTGCTAATGGATATTTTAGATTGCAATAGCCAATAGTAGCCTGGCTATTCCGCCCACCTGTTAATCAGCAGAGGAGGACCTGAAGGAGAACTCTGTACTTCACCTTGAAGAGAACCTGTCACCTCCAATGTGCTATCACATAGGGGGCTTGCGAGTCCCACCATGTGATAACAATGAAGTTAAGTTAAAAAAAAAAGTTGTAACAAAAAAAAATGAAGTTGAATCAAATTAAAACTACCCCCCAAAAAATGTAAAGTCCCCCAACCCCGCAAATGCGCACATACTAACAGAAACACAAGTCGGGTGCACCTACATCCGAAACGACGATTGCGCAATAATATTCTCGTGCCATTTTTCATTGCTAATGCTAAACTGATGACTGGGCTTTTATATATCTATATATATACACACACACACATATATTATTTTTTGTCCAGTTTTGGTGTGTTCTTGTAGATAAAAAAGTTGGTTATTTTATTATATTTGCTAAGAGTTTTACAATTCACATTATTTTAAATCCATGAAACGAATTAAAATGTCTAATACAGGGCTCAAAATTTCCACTCGCCCCCTCGCAATTTGCGAGTGAAAATTGCGTGGGGGCGAGTGGAAATGAAGCCTCCTCGGGGCGGCTTCTCTCCTGTTCACCGACCTGATGACAGCGCTCCCTCGTCCGTCCGTCTAAGCAGGGGGGCGCAAGAGGGAGCACTGCCTGCTGTCAGGATGGCGGATCGGTGAGGGGGAGAGAAGCCGCGCCCGCAGCTGTCAGGATGGCCGAGCGGGGAGGAGATCGGAGCCGCTGTCATCCTGTCAGTTTCAGGATGACAGCGGCTCTGTGCGTGGCAGAGCGGGGGATCGGAAAATATCATTGATATTTACTGATCCTCCATCTGAGAAGGACAAACACTGGATCGATCGTCTGATCACTCCAGTGTTTGTAAATAACTGGGGACACATAGTATTCAGATGAAATGTGTATGTGTAATGCTCTGTGCGTTGTGCTGTGGCTGTATGTGTAATGCCCTGTGCGTTGTGCTGTGGCTGTATGTGTGTTGTGCTGTGTGCGCGTTGTGCCCTGTGTGTGTTTGTTTGTGTTATGCAGGGCAACTGGTGGCGAGTAACTTTGAAGGCCTGGCTATTAGCTCAGGACCTGAAATTTTGAGCCCTGGTCTAATACATACAGTTATTACAAAAAAAAATAAAAAAGATGGTAAAAGTCATTTTTGGTTTTGGCCTGACAAATTTTGCAGCAGGAGGTGCATTGCGGTGCCATTCATTTCAATGGCATCCCAAATACACCTCCCGTGATCTGGAACGCGCGGTACTGCAGTGCCCTGCGTTCCAGTGCAGTGCGATTTCAAAAAATATGCATACCGTTTTATTCTGAAGTAAACTTTATGTCTGTGTAACGCTGCATTTGTGTATTTTATTTTTAAATAAATGATAGTATTATTTTTTTTTCTATTTTATCCAATTAATGGAAAAAATAATCGGTCCACTAATCGATTATGAAAATAACGGTTAGTTGCAGCCCTAAATCGTGCCCAAGCGGTTCATCCTGGGAAGGTTACTTCAACAGAGCATTGCTGGAAAATCTCATCTGTATTCTCATGAGATCTCAGGGAAAGGCATTTTCCTCCCCGGAGATGATGTGCATGGTCACATGTCCTAGTCACATATGCCGGGAAGTAAAGGGAGATCTAATTACCTGCAGTTAAAATGGCCACTGTCAGAAGACTGGGGAAAAAAAGAAAAATAAGGTATGCAAAAAATAAAAAGCCAGCAATTATCTACAAGTATTTGTTTGTAGATTGTCATCACTAAACATTTCTAAAGGTGCCTTTGTTGCTATTTCGAAGATCTGGGTAAAGTTCCTCTTTAAGCGTGTTTACCATATGTAAATGGGCTTGTTCACACTAGATCCGGACCAGATCTGGATGTGTTTCTGCATATGCAGTGCAGTGCGTTCCAGTGTGGGTTTTCTTTTAGCTTAAAATGGGCTTTCAGGTGTGGTCCAGTGCGTTCCGGAGAGTTTGCATGTGTTTTTGATGCGTTTACATGCATTTTGGTGCGTTCCAGTGCAGAAAAAATAGGGCATGCAGCATTTTTCCCCCTGCACCGGAACTGACTGCACTGGTGTGAACAGAGCCCCAAAATACCATAGGAATACATTAGGACAAGCCCTAAACCCAACACACATGGTGTGAACCCAACCTAACCCAAACTTAAAATGTGCTGTTTTAAGGCTAAGTAAGGTTTACAGCGAGAGGTAAGCATGGTAGTCGTAGCCAGCATTTGCCATAATGTGCAAGAAGTATGCACACGATACTTGCACATTATGGCACACTTACCTTTGGCTGTACTCTCCTCCAGCGATGTGAGTTCCATTGCTCCCCACATCAACTCACCTTCCCAGTCTGCAGTCTTCATGCTTCATCAATTGGGCAGGCACTAATGATATAACTCCTGCGCATTATTTCAGCATCCCAGCATCTTTAAGAAACCAGGAGTTTACACTTGACTGCATATGCCGCGCAGTCAGTGTACAGATGAAAAAAAAATAGCAAGTAAGTAAAAGAGTTTTTTTGGCAGAGAAGACTTATAAATTCTCATCTACTAAAAGACCCTACCGGCTGGCAAATTTAATTTTTTGGGTTTACTTCCATGGGCTTAGGGGAGACCAAATGAGTACAGCCCTATCAATTTGTCTTAGGCTGTTTACAGCCCAGCACAGCTAAATTTAAATATTTAGTTATTCAGCTTAGGGCAAGGTGGCTACATTTCTTTTTCTGCTTTACTTTTTTTCTAACTATTATTACTGTTATGAAACAATAGAAAATGCCGCAATTTTTCTTTTGGATTTGTAGAGTTTCATAAATGGGCATTTTTATCACTAGCTTTTATTTAAAGTATCAAAAGCCTCTCTCAACGATATGTGGTTTACAAATAACAAAAAGTCAGTTCAAAGATATTTTCAACAATAATATATTCATTATTTATGAAAACTACTGTATGTTTCCACAAGAAAGTAACACAAAGTTCAAATAGCAATCACTCCGCATATGAGTTTCATCTTAAATCACATAATGTCCAATAACACAGCATGTCTGGCTCAGAAGGTCTATCATAGAACAGACCGTGACCCACTGTACAGAATGAATTGGACTAGTTACATTTTATCCAGAAGATTCTGTCCTTGCTTAAGGGGAAACACAAATTTCTACCAGCTCAGTGGACCAGAACATATGCACCTGCTACAAAACATTTTAATTTGAAGCCAACAATACTTATGCAAAAGAGAAACTTAGCAGCGGGTGCATATAGTGAAAGAGATCTTTGTACAGGAGCAATGTCCTCTTCTCTTACACTACTGACTATGTTCTGTCATGATTCCAAATCCCCAACTGTCCCCTGCTGTAATGAAAGCTAGTATACCGTATACAGAAAGAGTTACTTGGTGCTGCTTTATGCTGGTCATGTAAACACTATGCATATATCATTCCTTGTGCGTGTGTGTTTTAGTGTGGACCCTACCTCTATGGCTGGACCTGTACAGTGTGTTTATATCCAGGTAGGTGTTTACCTATATATCCCTGGATGCGTGTCAGCTGAATCTCTCTTCATAGGAAGGAGTCTGATGCTATGGGCGGGGAATCAATGCCCCAAAATAGCTCTCTTCTGCTTTAGCTCAGCCTGTTTGTATGTGACTTCTGCTTTCTTTTTGACTCAGTTTAACACCAGTGTATCTACAGACAAGAGGGGTGAAATTAGAAAATCTGGAGCAAACAAAAGCAGAGGTGGAACTCACAGAAACCAACAGGTTTCCAGGCAATACATTTCTACTGTTTCAAATTCAAATAAGCAGTAATGTAGTTGCTCTAGACAATAATGCATGAACCTTAGGTAGCTAGGTCCCAAAATATACTATGAGTTTTGGGAGGTTATTGCAGGATTTGTCAAATGTAATAAATACACCAAACAACCACACAGCCATGGACCATGAGGTGTATAAACAGTTACAAGATGCTAAAAGATGGACAATGAATGTTACTTTGTTCCGTAATGAACAGCAGTATTGTTCTTTCAATACCACTGATCCCTGAAGTAACTTCTCAAGTCTTTGCAAGATGCTAATTTTCATTTGAACTCCATTTTTATTCATTTAATTTATTTAAAATACATACCCCAGCATGGTTCAAGATAGAAAAGCAACTTTCTCTGCAAAACTCACTTCTCTGGTACTGTCCTCCTGCAAACCTACCTCTCCAGTACCGCTACTCTTTTGGGTTAAATGAAGGCCAGGCAAGTCAGCCTGGGCTAACAATAAAGTCTTGCTTACACGTGCAAAGGACTTTTACCACCCTCTGAAAAGCTGTCTGCGGTGGATCCATTTTTAGAACGCAGTTGAGCAGCGGAGGACTTTTACCACCCTCTGAAAAGCTGCCTGCGATGGATCCATTTTCAGAACGCAGTTGAGCACGGAGGACTTTTACCACCTTCTGAAAATCTTTCTGCGTTGGATCACTTTTCAGATCGCAGTTGAGCAGCAGAGGACTTTTACCACCCTCCAAAAAGCTGTCTACGGTGAATGGCTTTTCAGATCGCAGCTGAGCAGCGGAGGACTTTTACCACCCTCTGAAATGCTGTCTGAGGTGGATCGCTTTTCAGATCGCAGTTGAGCAGCGGAGGACTTTTACACCCTCTGAAATGCTGTCTGCGGTGGATCGCTTTTCAGATCGCAGTTGAGCAGCGGAGGACTTTTACCACCCTCTGAAATGCTGTCTGCGATGGATCGCTTTTCAGATCGCAGTTGAGCAGTGGAGGACTTTTACCACCCTCTGAAATGCTGTCTGCGGTGGATCGCATTTCAGAATGCAGTTGAGCAGCGGAGGACTTTTACCACCCTCCGAAAAGTTGTCTGCAATGGATCGCTTTTCAGATCGTAGATGAGCAGCAGTTTGGAGGTGTTCAGGAGCTGATACTTCTACTTCCTGAAAGCCTGTGTTGTTTTTTTATTCCAAGGGGAATCTTGCATTGCAATACTGTGCAACAACTATGTACCAACTGCGGTTGGCACACATTTGTGATATGTTTGGCAAGCGACACTGCATGCTAAATGCTGCATACATTTTGCAGTGGCAAGTGGACCAATCTGAGCGGCCTCCATGTTAGGCTTTAGGTGGGCGGCGTTTAAAAAAACGGATCAACCACCGCGTGTAAAAGAGGCCTAAAATACTGCAGACAGCAGCACTGATATGACATCAGCAGTGCCCTTTCTGAAGTATTACCACCCTCTATTGCCACAAGGAGAAGAGGACTCCAAGACGTCACTTTAAGATTCAAAGATTTAGAGCATGTATAAGGGAAAGTTTTAAAAGAAGGTGCGGGGAGGGAACATTTTTTATTTACTGCAGATGTGCTTTCACAGTATCTACATACCATAGTCATACTGTCTAGACACTATGCTGTATATTTTAAAACATGGTAACTTCAGCTGTCTAATTTGTGAATCACTTCTTAGTGGAATGGAAATGGCATTCATGCTCTCCAGGAAGATGACTGCACCACAAAAGTGAGCCATTATGTGACCTCTTTGAGTTAATAGAAGGAATGCATCAACTTTGGGGTTATTATGTACTGAACACGCAACACTGTAAACAAACTGTGGGGACTGAGTGGACATAAAACAGTTTCTTGTTTCACAAGCCCCATTTCTGCACACTTGTATACTTATACATGTGCAAGGAATATTCATATCTGTCTGTTTTGGATTTTAGAATTCCTTATTGCTTATACGCTAATGTAAAACCACAGTTTCCCATTTCAAGTTCAAGCCCTGTTATATTCTGGTAATCCAACTGTCACCTGACAGCCCAGCCATTGGGTAGTCTGTTGAAGAAAGCACCCTTGCCAATGTGAAGGCAGCACATGATTGAATGGCTTCAGGAAGAGTCAGATTAAGACTAAACATGACCCTGGAGAGAGAAAAGAGTTAGGATCTCCTTTTTCCCAAATACCGTTCCCTGTGTGTACATCTATTCATATACTTCAATAACAACAATACAAATATGTTTCTATCTCAAGAAACCTTTTGTTGGTGACCGGCAGTGGGTATAAAGTAGGGTAGAGTACAGGCACAAGAGCCCAGCGTTTGAAGCCTGCTCAGCCCGTATCTGGAGCCTCAACCCCAACCCTTTGTAGCACCGCAAAATGTAGCCTGCCTGTCCGTTAGTAAACGTCGGGCGGGCAGGAGGGCGGTGAGCTTGGAGCCTGCATATTGGACCAAATACTCGAACGGGGATAGCAGGAGATGACCCGCAAGGAGGGAGTGGGGTTTGCGGGCAAAGGAGCGCAGGAGGCAGGTGGTGGCACATGGAACCACATGGAAAAGGTACAGCAAGAGTGTCAATAGGTAATACAGGCAGGCAGGCAGGGGGGCAGAGGATGGGGGACTTAGAGGAAGAAGATGCTGGGAATAGAGACAATACAGATATACAGTATGTCAAGTGCAACAAGTGGCTGAATCCCTGACTTCAAATATGCAGTTGGAGAAGGAGGGGAAGGGGGGAACAGGAAGCTGAGCTAACTTTGAAAGATATCATGCATGCTATAAGACAGCGCACTACTTCATTTACAAGTCTCACTGAACAAAGGCATGGTATTCGTGTAGACCTTTCCCTGATGAGGCAAGATTTGCATAAAATTCGGGAACGCACAACAGATCCAGAACACCGTGTAAGCGAGGTGAAAGATAAGTTTCTCCCACTGAATAATGACATGAAAAATGCTATGTCACGCTCAGAAATCTACGCTCGGAGAGCGGAGGACTTTGAGAACCATATGAGACGCAATAATTTGCGGCTAGTAGGATTCCCTGAAAAAGTTGAGAGCAGTAGTCCCGTGGACTTTGTTGAAAAATGGCTGCTGGATATCAGGGGCGTCCCGAAGCTGGGTGACACCCGGAGCGGTAACCGAGTGCGTGCGCGATTACGTCATCGTGCACGCGCGGCAGTATTCTGATACCTGCCGACGGCCATCTTGGTGATGGATAGTCACCCAGCGGGATAAGGTATGCCGCCGGTTCCCCTCCTCTCTCATGATACTGTTGGGCGTTTTGGTCCATGACCGAGTGCCCGACTTTTCAGAGGGGGGTGACACCAAAATGACCGTAAGTCATTTTTGTGTCACCGCTCCAATGGTGTCACCCGGGTGCAGGCCGCACCCCCTTGTGACGCCACTGCTGGATATGCTTGGCAGAGAAAGTCTTTCGAATCAATTTGCTGTGCAATGTGATCATAGGATACCGGCAAGAAGTTACCCGCTGGTAGTGCCCCTTGTCCCCTGCTAACATGCTTGCTGAACTATAGGGGCAAGGAGACTATGCAAGAGGTTACCTTTAACGGAAATAGGATTATTATTTTTTGTGATTATTCACCAAAAGTGCAAAGACACAGGACATGCTTTCAAGAGGTTAAGAAAAGACTGCAAAATCTCCATCTTCAGTACGCTATGATATACCAGGCAAAGCTAAGGATACAAGCCGAGGATTCAGTACAGTTTTTTGATACACCAGGAGCGGTAACTGAATAGCTTAAAAGACATTATAATAACTGAAAGGGAAGAGAGATCAGTTGGGAGAGAGGGGTCTGGGTTGGGCTATTATTGTTGCAAGGCTGGATTCAATGGTAAAGAGAGGCCGGCAAAAGAGCCCTCATGTTTTTTCCCTGAGGGGATCATGTACTCACAAAAGGGGAATTTTTTTTTGTGGTGTGTTTGGTTTATGGGGGTTGGTATGTTATCTGGCAGGCAGAGAGACAGGTGAACTTCTTGTTACTGCAGGACTGTTGCATGCATGTGTGCTCTCCGAGGTCAGGGTGTCTTGCTCTACAAATAGTTAGATAAATGGAGACTAACGTAAGAATTTTAGTATGGGACACTATGAAAGCTTATATAAGAGGGGTGTTAAATAAAGAAATTAGTAAAGTTAAGTCCAACTCCAGAAGGGAAGTTGGTCAGGTTAAGGGGCAGGTATTAGAGCTCACACGATTGCGAATAAAGCAATATGGTTGCAACTAGAGGTGCACCGAAATGGAATTTTAAAAACAGAAACGAAACCGAAATAAAAAAAATTGTCAGGCCGAAACCGAAAATGTTTTTTATTGTAATTTTTTTCAAATATTTTATTTTTATTTATTTTTTATAACCTTTTAAATGTTTTTATATTTATTTATTAATTCATTTTTTATTAAATATTTGTATTTTTTACTTTACTTTTAGGGGCTTCTGGGAAATATTAAGGGTCTACACAGACCCCTGATATTTACGTTTTAAAATAGAAAAAGAGATTGAGGCCACAGAGTCCTCAATCTCTTTTTCTGCAGCCTCAGTTATCAATGAACAAGAATCCTCTATGAGTGTTCCTGTTCATTCGTTACATGAGGACATTTTGTGTTTACTATAACCACAACTATGAATAAACAGGAAGTAATGTAGATCACTTCCCATTCATTCATAATTGAGGATATAGTACACATACTCTGTCCTCAGTTATCTACAAACACTCAGCGACCACTGATCGTTGAGTGTTTGCACTTGCTCTCTTTCCTGACACGCTGTCACAGGAGGCTGAGAGAGCGGTGCAGGGAGGAGAGTGTGACAGTGCTGGCTGTCTCCGCCCACACACCGATCTTCCGGACTGTGATAGTAGGCTGAGCGGTGCAGGGAGAGACGCTGGCCGCTCACAGCACTCTCCTCCCACAGCGCTCGGCCGCCTGTGACACTTTCTCTCCTCCCCGCTAAGACACAGAGCAGCACACAGCGGGGAGGAAAGAAAGCAGGGATGCGCTGCTGTATTTGGCATTTAAGCAAAAGTTCAATTTCCGGCTGATATGTTTCGTTGGCCGATATATCGGTGCATCCCTAGTTGCAACAGCAGAAACAGTTGCAAGTATTACAGGAAAAGAAAGCCCAGAATAAAGAGTTTGTTAGGAAGAGAAGGGTTTGGGCAGAAGGAGAAGGGCCGTGTCGGCTACTGGCTCATATTGCCAACTCTCAGACGCCTAGTTTGTATATAGGGGCTATTTACGATGGAGTAGTTTGGAAGTGTACGGAAACACAAGATATTTTAAATGCATTTAGGGAGTTTTTTCAAGGTTTATATGCAACAAGAGCTCAATATTTATGTGCAGAATTGCAATACCGCCTGGCAAAAGTGTAGCTGCCTGTAATTACAGAGTAGGATACTTTGGTTTTGGATGGCTCACTTAGAATAGAGGAGCTTGAGGAAGCATTAGCTTCGTTCTCAAAGGGGAAAGCACCGGGCCCAGATGGACTCCCGGTGGAGTTTTTGAAAAAATATCGGTAAATAATTCTACCAGAACTTCTAGAGACATTTAATAGTGCATTTGAAACTGGATATCTTCCACTATCAATGTATGAGGCAACAATAATATTAATACCAAAAAAAGATAAAGACCCTTTACAAATGGAATCATATCGGCCAATTTCACTGTTATCAGTAGATGTGAAAATATTGGCAAAGGTTCCGGCCAACAGAGTTAGAAGCGTAATAACTAAAATAATACACCCGGATCAGACAGGATTTATCCCTAATCCATCTACTTCCATTAACATTAGGAGGGCTTTTCTTAATATACAAATACCGACGGAAGAAAAGGAAAATCGAGCCTTAGTATCACTTGACACTAGGAAAGCTTTTGATAGCATAGAATGGGGGTATCGTATGGCCACATTAGAAATGTTTGGTTTTGGTCCCTCATTTATTAAGTGGGTTAGATTATTGTATGCTAGCCCCAATGCATCAGTCAGGGTTAATGGGGTACAATCCTCAGTATTTAGATTGACTAGAGGAACAAGGCAGGGATGTCCTTTGTCCCCACTCCTATTTGCCCTCGTAATGGAACCATTAGCTGCCAATATTAGGCAAACAACTTTAGTGAGAGGGCTTATAAGAGGAGGGGGCGAGGAAAGAATTGCCCAACATGCAGATGATATGTTACTTTTCCTGTCCAATATTGCAGTATCTCTTCCAGCAGTAATGGCAATAATTTCAGAATTTGGGGAGTATTCTGGTTTATGTATCAACAGACATAAATCTACTTTGTTACTGGTGGATCCCCCTCCAGATAATCTGGAACAATCTGCTCCCTCGTTAATGGTTGTGACTTCCTTCAAATATTTGGGAATAATTATATCTGGACAAATCACAGGATTATGTAGAGCAGAATCTGATCCCTGTATTGCAGTGATCTAAAAAACAAAATAAGAGCTGATGTAGACTGCCGCTGTCAGTAGCAGGTTATACTAGCCTTCTAAAAATGATATGGATGCCCCAGTTACTGTACTTATTGCACAATTCCCCTTGCTGGATTACAGCTAGAACCTTTAAGTTAATCAATACTTTGTTTAGAGAGCTTATATGGAAGGGGAAGAACTCAAGGATATGGTTAGAATACTTACAGAGTAGGTTAGCAGTTGAAATTGTGAAATGTTGAAATTGTGTGGCAGCACAATATCAACATTTCACAGGCTGGGATTTGGCTGGGGTGTCAAACTCTTCGTACAAAGTTTTGGCAAGTATGTTTGAGGGGTTGGACCCATTACGCGCATTAGAAACTTCGGCATACATATAAAGGGGGCCGGGACATCCACACTGATATTGATAAGGAAGATATCGGGTTTGAGTAAAAGGATTTTGGATATCGAGGGATATACTAAGTATACTCCCTTGTGGCAAAATGGTCAACTGCCTGAATTAACTAAATTACAGGGTTTTGGTAAGTGGGAAAGAATGGGGATAATTTCCTTATTGCAATTATACTCTGAGGAGGTGTTCAAGACGTTTGACCAGTTAAGAGCGGAATATCAGTTGGAGAACAAAATGTTTTTCCAATATTTACATAGTGGTCTTCTGTGGACATGTGTGGAACGCGCGTTCTATGCGCGATTTCAGTGATTTCGTCCGTTCCCGTCGAAGTCTATGGGCACTAACGCGCTACAAAACGGACCAATACGCAGCAAAAACGCTTCGGGACCTTTTCAAGCGTGGCCCGTTTTGTAGTGCGTTCGGGACGGACGGAAATACGGACAGGTGGGAACTATACCATTCACTTCAATGATTTTTACATTTTGGTCCGTTTTGTAGTGCGTTCATCGAGCGTAGGACGCACTACAAAACGGTTAGGTGTGAACCAGCACTAAGGCATGCGTTGAGTGTGCAAGCTTTGATTCCAGCAGCATGTTTTGTTACAACTCCCTTGATAGACCAGGTAGTTAGGGCTAAAAACTCTAAGGGGATAATTTCTCGGGTATATCGTGAGTTGTTGAAAAAGGGATTATTGAAATACCCTTTGGTATGTAGGGAGTGCTGGACACAGGATATAGGTACAATAGATGAAGAAACCTGGAAGGCAGTACTCCAAAGAGTGCTGGAGGTATCTATTTCCTCTTCACATAGATTAACTCAATTATTCATTGTGCATAGGGTCTACAGAACACTGGAGTTCCTATATAAAATAGGGGTCTGTGCAGACCCAAAGTGCGGGAGATGCAAACATCAGGAAGGCACACTTATTAATTTGCTATGGCGATGTCCAAAACTAAAAACATAGTGGACAGGGGTGATCGAATGTCTGAATAAAGTATATGGTAATACATTGGAGGTTAATCCATTAACATGTATTCTGGGAGGTTTCAATTCCGATAACCTAGATAATAATACTGTAGTGGCAATAACCAGGCTATTGTTGCTTGCTAGAAGATTAATAGCAGTTAAAAATGGACCTCAGAGTATTCCTCTACAATTGTAGAATGGAAAGCTGAAATAAGTATGTTCGGTTTGAAGAACATACTTACAGGTTGAGGAGTCAAATGGGAACATTCCAGGGGATTTGAAATAGGTGGCTTCAAAGTATAAATATTAAATCAGACTTGAGACCTCCTGGATTAACGGGTAAAATAATAATACAGTACTATAGAGGAAGAAATGCAACAGAAGATATGCAGAGCAGGAAGGAGTAAGGAAGACGATTAAGGACGGACTGCAGATAGGGATGGTGGTATGGTATGTAAAAAATTTATTTTTGTATTGTATTCAAATGTATGTGTGTATTATTTGTATTTTATTATTTCTTTATTTATGTATATATCTATGTTTTTTTCTTTGGGATTATAGTAATATGTTATATGGTCACAATGTATAAAAATGCTGAAAAAAACAAATAAAGAATACCTGATAAAAAAAAGGAACCTTTTGTTCTACATAACATCTTCTAGATGGATTAGAAATTTGGATTTAGGGTTCTAGTCCTTCCAGTACACTTCCCTTTTCTGTGTTCAATATTAAAAGTAATCACATTGTGATACCATTTATTGGCTAACTAAATAGATAGTAGTGCAAGCGTTCGAGGCACACTGCCTCTTCTTCAGGCAAACCGATTGCCTAAAGAAGAGGCCAGCATGTCTCAAAAGTCTGCACTACAATCTATTTAGTTAGCCAACAAATTGTATCACCCGAAATGTACATTTCTACTCGGTCAATGGCTATCATGGTACAATACTCTGTGCTACAGTATCTTGATGGGTTGTAAGCTTTACCCCTTTTTCTATACTTTTAGTATATTCATATATCTTTCGTCATCTGTATTGCTTTAGAACACTGAATAGAATGAAAGCTATTCCACTTATATATGATAAAACCTACCACGTTGCAAGGTGTCATATCTGTCTGAACAGTAAGAAAAAAAAAACAACATACTGAAGGACATTTCATTAAGAGAGCACAACCAATGTTACAGTGGCACATAATGATGTGCTTGTACCTTAGATACATATTAGCAGAAGAGAACATCCCTAAGGACATACACAACTGGGGACGCAGATTGCCAAGGACGTTACTAGGACCATATCATATTGGGGATACCAGTTGCCAGAAACATATATACGGCATAGATATGTGGCACTTATTGCCAAGGACATTAACAAGAAAGTATATTAACCGACACACAATAGTAGGAGCATTATATGAGGAGCAAATTGTAAAGCAATCTGGCAAACAAATTATAAAGCAAGGACAGTTTCAGAGACAGAAACTATTGTACCTACCCCTTCTTTCCACTCATCTGCCTTTAAAGCAGAACTCCGGGCACACATTTTATTAAAGGAGAACTATGAGGTGAGTGAAAATCACTCAGCTGCATAGTTCCAGCCGACGTGTGACAATGAAACTGTCACACGTCGGCTCAATAGATCGGGAAGTGAGCGACCACATACCATCACTCGCTCACTTCTCGATCCTGCAGGGAGTCGTGACTGTCACTCACAGCTCCCTGCGGGGATCCCCCCCCCTCCCCTGTCCGATCCTCCAGCGCTGACTGGCGGAACGGACGGGGAGGGGGCGGGTACAGATGGCTCTGCCTCTAGATAGGCAGAGCCAGCTGTCAATCACGCAGCTGGGTGGATCTCGACAGTAATGTCGGGATCCGTCCCGGCTGCGGCGATCTCAGTATACCGCGAGCTACATACTGAGCTTTGGGTCACAGGAGGACGCTAGTTTGTGTCCTCCCGTGACCCTGGGGAGAACTATGGGGAAAAGCACTGACCCCATAGTTCTCTTTTAACCCTTGCAGTGGGGTTACCCCGGCAAGAGTTAACTGCTTGTTTTTGTCTATGTTCAGAAAAAAGAAGTTAGACTTAAATGATCCTCCAAGCCGGCCAGCTCTTAGACCTCTTAGTTGCAGCGGTCTAAGGTCCCTGAGACATGACGTTCTATGCACAGGGACACTCCATGAAACATACCATCGCTGCAGTGTAGGAGGAGAAAGGCAGGAGGGAACACTGACACTCAGCCAATTTCAAGGATCAGGCATAACTTTTTTTTTTTTTTGAACCTAGACAAAAATTAGCAGTTACACCCTTAAATTTGTGCCGGAGTTCTGGCTCAGCAGTTTCCCTAGCGGTGCAGGACCTGTCTTACAGGAGCAGTGTGTCTGCTCTGATGTAAGAAATGACATTTCCCAAAGGTGTGGACAGCCCCCTCCTTCAACTTCCACTGGGACTCCTGCCCAAGATGCCTTGTGGGTAACATGATCCTGCCATTTGTTATGGTTTGGCTATGTCTAAGGTCCCTCCTATGGATTTCCTTTATCATATAGTATTTATTGATAACAGCTGAGGTCACTTCCTATGCCCTCCCTGGCATTCACTAACTGTGGAAAAAGTGAACATACAGCGAGCGATGGAACACGCCATACAGGGAAATGCCAAACCATGCACAGCAGACATAGCAACTCACACCATATCAAAATACAAAACCTGAACAGTGGCACACACCATACACACCACAGCACATACACCATGCCAGCACTCACAATACACAACACATAGCTGCATATACCCTCCCCAACACACATGGGCGACAAAGGGCAGCCATCGGCGAATACAGGGATCCCAACCTGATAAATGTAATTTCAGGACGGTGCCCTTCTCCTTGAAGGGGGGAGGGGGGATTAGCACCCCCCTGAAATGATGGCAGATAGCAAAGAAGCTAATGCTTCCCGTGCTATCTACTGTTTTTTGGATTTTTTTTAGTATTCTGACAGCTGCTGGCGTCAGAATTAAAAAAATAAAATAGCATAGAAATGAATAGCTAGATTGCAATTGGCTATTTCAATTTGAAATAGCCAATAGCAAGCTGCCTATTGCACCTGCCCTCTGCTCCTGCAGCAGAGGGCGGGTGCAATGCTAGTTTGCTATTGGCAATTGCAAATTGAAATAGCCAATAGGAATCTAGCAATGCATTCCTATGGTCCTCCTCTGCTGATTGAGAGCAGCATTGCAATAGCTAGTCTGATATTGGCTATTGCAAATTAAAATACCCAATAGCAATCTAGCTATTCATTTCTATGCTGTCTTTTTTTTTTACTCTGAAGGGTCCGATATCAGAGTAAAAAAAAAACAGACAGCAGGGAAAACTTTCCTCTGCTAGATAGAGTAAAAATATTTCTCTCTCCCGGGCGGCCGGGAGCCGCTAATAGTGGGAGACTCCCAGAACGTCCGGGAGAGTTGGGATGTCTGCGAATATCACCAGGATTCTTGCTGCCGGAGCTACTGCTGAATGCACACAGTATTTGCAAACAGCAGCTGTCAGATTTGTCCTCCATGTAAATCAATAGCCAGTGCCAACACTGTTCATATGTAATCCCCTCATGTAATCAGTTACAGGAGTGCGCAATTCCTACCCCTGACGCCTGGACCATGCAGTTCCCGTCGCTGGGCAGGTGGGTTTTTTTTCTCAACATTTAGCACTACCATGGGCTAAATGGGGCTAGATGCAGGGGGGCTGCTGCTCATTTCTTACAAGTGATCTGGGTGGCTTCACAGCACTTCCTGTCTCAGCTGTCACATTTGGGGCTGTACAGAAGATCGAGCACAATGCAGTGCTCGATCTTCTGTATTGGAGAGCAGGTTCCATAAGGAGAACCTGTCACCTCCGAAGTGCTTGTTAGCCCCTGTGTGATAGCAATGAAGTTAAGTGGGAAAAAAAAGTGATAATAAAGTAAAAAAAATATTAAAATATATAATAGAAAAAAGACCATCGCCCCTGCTGTTTGCATTCGTAAGGGCATTGCGTGTGTGTGTGCGCTGAGTGCCATATTGTGGTAGCCGGGCAGCAACACTCCCTAAGACGCACATTGCGCATTAAAGTGTAGGTTTACTTTCCCAAGTAATTTGGAGAAATGGAATTAACTGCTCAAATCTGGCTCTCCCTCTCCACCGCCCCCATAACTCCCCTCCGCCAGTACAGGTGTACTATCAACACCCCATTCTGCCATCCAGTGCAGCCCTGCAATATTGATTTTGTATTTTGCTCCCAAATTGCGAGCACTCATTGGTCAGCGTGGTCACTTGACTGTGCTGACCAATGAGAAGCGCTTCTTAGCACGGTTAAATATGGTTTTGGTTAAAATATTTTTTTTTGTGTCATGACAAGCAAATTGTTATGAGAGACAAGCAAATTGGGCCCCTGCTTTTGTCCTTGGACAAGTAACTTTTTTAAAAAATGTCCACACCATTGGGTTACATACGAATAAAGCCTCTGACTGACCCTGACAGACAAAGTGCGTCCAGGGACGACGTTTCTGCAGAGATCAGCCAGTTTGTTTGCGGCCATAGTACAGAGTGAAGCTGCTCCAGAGGCGGCATTTAGTCACAGCACAATAACTTTTTAATGTGCTGACCCCAGTCACTACACAATCACACTTTTCTGGCCTGAGCCCTGCCACTTCACAATAACCTCAGTCAGTGAACACTGAGAGGGGAATTTATCCAAACTGGTGCAGACAAAATCTGGATTAGCTGTGCATGGCAACCAATCAGCTTCTCTCTTCAGTTTGTTCAGTTGAGATTTGAAAGAAAGAAACTGATTAGTTGTCACGCAAAGCTGCTCCAGATTTTGTCTGCTCCAGTTTTTATAAAGTCCCCTTAACTCTTTACTGCCAATTAAAGAGCAATGTAAATTAGCTTTATGTAATCTCATTAACCCTCACAGTATAATTTCCATGTTTTGTACATTAACTCTTTAATTTGAACTTTGCATTCACTATACATTGAGGTTGGATTCAAAAACTAGGCAACACAGGTTATGGGTGCTGGTGCTCTGCAATACCATTCATTCTGAACAGCACCCCAAAGAACCTGTGATGCAACGTATGATAACATTGTGCATTGTGGTGTGCTGCATTGTCAACAAAAGCGCATGCACTTTTTTGGGTTCATTGTTGTGCATTAGGTAGCCCATTCAGATGCATGGCATAACGCACATGCATTGACACACTGTTAACATGTAAACGGGCCCTGGATTATTTCCATTGAAATCCTATATGCTATAAATTCAGCCTTCACTGTGAATAACACATTCTTTCTACATATTGATTATATTCAAATATAGCAGCATCCGTATGCTTGTTACTTGATAATAAGTCTATAACTAATCTACCCACCTGCATCACCAATCATTGAAACTTTCAGGGTAGGTTTGTATTTAATTAGTGGCTGGAAGAAACATCTTGGTACTGAGATATTTTTTTACATCATTCATTTTCATTATGAGAGGCAGCAATGAGGGTGTTGCAGCATCACAAGCAGACAAGTACCAGGACCACCCGATTTTTGACAAAACACGTAGTGGACCGGTGCTTTACAGCAACTTCAAGGTATCAAGCTTAATTTTCTATTTAGGTTGAAATATTTTAATGATTTTAAATACATTTTACATTCAACATACATCAACTATGCCACATTGGTATTGTAAATACTCCATGCTGCTCAGCTGTGTACACTGTGCTGGTGTGCCATGTGCCATGCTGCTTAGCTTTATCTATTGCACTTTACATGATATACACTGTAGTGCTTGGTTTTGCACATTATACAATCCACCCTGCTCAGCTGTAATCAATACTGTACATCATATAATCTACACTGTTAAGACACACACAATATGTTGTACAGTTGTGTGAAAAAGAAAGTACACCCTCTTTGATTTTATGTATCAGGACATAATACAAATCATCTGGTCCTTAGCAGGTCTTAGAATTAGGTAAATACAACCTCAGATAAACAATATATTACATTGTGTCATTGTGTCATTATTTATTTTACAATTGTGAATTTATTAAACAGAAAAAACAGAAATATCACATGTACTTAAGTATTCAGACCCTTTACTCAGTACTTTGTTGAGGCACCTTTGGCAATAATTACAGCCTCGAGTCTTTTTGGGTCTGATGCGACAAGCTTTGCAGGCCTGGATTGGGGGATTTTCTGCCATTCTTCTTTGCAAATTATTATTATTACATAGGATTTATATAGCGCCAACAGTTTGTGCAGCTCTTTACAATATAATGAAGACATTACAATCACAATACAATTCAAGACAAGATGGTAAGGAGGTCCCTGACCCTGAGGGCTTACAATCTAAAAGAGGAGGGGGAAGTGATAGGTAGCTGTGTGGGGAGCAAATCCTCTCAAACTCAGTCAGGTTGGATGAGGACCGTCTGTGGACAGCCATTTTCAGGTCTCTAAAGATGTTCAACAGGGTTCAAGTCAGGACTCTCAGGACTCTGGATTGGGCCACTCTAGGACATTCACAGAGTTGTCCCTAAGCCACCCCTGTGTTGTTTTGGCTGTGTGGTTAGGATCGTCGTCATGTTGGAAGGTGAACCTTTGGCCCAGTCTGAGGCCCTGAGTGCTGTGGAACAGATTTTCATTGAGGATATCTCTGTACTTTGATCCATTCAGCTTTCCCTCAGCCCTGACCAGTCTTCTAGTCTCTGCTGCTGAAAAACACACCCACATCATGATGCTGCCACCACCATGCTTCACTGTTGGGATGGTATTGGGCAGGTGATGAGCGGTGCCTGGTTTCTTCCAGACATAATGTTTAGAATTAAGGCCAAACAGTTCAATATTGGTTTCATCAGACCAGGGAATCTTCACTGAATCTTCATGATTACATACAGTTAGAAAACACTCCCTGGATGCACAATCGATGCGTCCAGAGAGAGTGACTGATTCCTAACCAAATGTAACCATATCACATACCATTACATGCGGTGTGCCGGCATTTACATGCAGCAGCTGTCACCTGATCATTAACTTGAACGGGTGACAGCTGCCGCTTGTAAACGCCAGATTATAGATTCCTGCTGCAGGAAAACGCAAGTTCCTGATGCAGGAATCCCTAATCGCACCTAAACCTACAGATATGAATGGGGCCTTATTGTGTGCGTATTAGTGTCCGTAGTACCATACCGGATATAGTTACATTTTATTTTAAAGTATGAAAGTGGCACCCATGGGAGAAATAAATTTGTCAAGTGGCCCACGAGTGAATTGAGTTTGAGACCCCTGGTGTAGATTAATGAGAGAAAAAATAATAATTTAAACAACTGTAGTATCAGAGAGAGAGAGAGAGAGAGAGCGAGAGAGAGAGAGAGTGTGTGTGTGTATACATACAGTATATATACACACAGTATATAATGTATATTTTATATTTCACACTATCCTCCTGCATAAACTTCTCTGTATGTTTTATAATCTGAAAAGTATAGTATATTTTACACTATACTATACGCTCAAAACGGATTGGCTGTGAAAACTGTACAATATTTAAAATCCTCCACACTGTTCATCTGTACAAACTGTACATTAAATTCTCAACACTGCTCCTTGGAAATCCACTTTAATTGCTATGACATGAAATACCTCTTCTCTCTCAGAACCTGGCCTGCTTTCGTTTAGCTCTTCAGACACTTCATACTTCCTTTTGGGCCAGGCAGAATTTTGAAAATACTTTTGCCTACAATGTGTCTGTGGGTAATTCCCACATCACACAGTCCTGCTTCCTCAATATATTACCAAACTGTTACCAGGAAGTGGGTGACACACACACACATGCTCACACCCAAACACCCAGCAGAAAATAAAAAAAACCTGCAAAAACGAAAAATACTAAATTATTTACAGCTGGAGACTTAGTATAAGGTTACCTCTACATTATAAATACTGCTATCAAGATTTGTTTTAAAACACAATTGATCTTTATTGTTAACAGAGCTAGTTAATGTGAACCTGTGCTTTGCCCAACAGGACGAAGAAGGAGAATCAGTAGCAGCATATAGCTAGGTTGGACTTGATGGACTAATGTCTTTATTCAACCTCAAATACTATGTAACTATGTAGCATATATTTCCCTTCTTTCGCTCCCCTGGCACTCCATCCAGCCACAGCGACCTAAGCAAAGCTTAGTTTGAACCAGTGGTTCTCAACCTGTGTAACCTCAGGACCCACATTGGTCCTAAGTCATTAAGTCATAGGTGCATTGCAGCACCGCAATTTCCAGCGCGGGTGATCGAACTGTGGACAGGAGGTCCGTTTGGGGTGCCATTCAAAATGTGTGGAAGGTGCAATTGCGTGGTGCAGTGAATCAATTGCACGAGACGGTGCAATTAACACACTGTACTAGTGTGAACAGGCTGTCAAAAACACTGACAGACACACAACCACAGACACAATCTCACAAACACATACACACTCTAATAAGAATTTAATTTAAGATCCACCCATTCTCCCTACTTTATGAGAACTGGAGTGGATCCTCAGCCTGGGGTCCAGTGTGGGCTGCTGTGACGGAGCTCCATCCATATGTGCATTGTTTATACAACGCCCTTGCGAGCCCTGTAGAGGTGCCAGGAGCCAGAATGTGATGTCACTACAGTCCAGGCACCTCTACAGGGCACACGAGGCACGTATGGAAGGAGCTCCCTCGCGGACATACCCCAGCTTACTTCACCTCAAGCTGACACTGGACGCCGGGCAGCATATTTTGACTGGCTGCTCGGCGTGAGAACTGACAGTGG
>NW_017306345.1:2249315-2285156 GCF_000935625.1 Nanorana parkeri | reverse complement strand
GGGGGGGGGGGGGCTGAGGACTCTCACCTGGCGCAGTGGAAGGCACATGGCGACTCACTGAACACAGGGTTGCGCCCCACGTTTGGGTCGTGACCCACCAGTTGAGAACCATAAGTTTAAACTATGAAATACTGATGTCGTGATGTGACTCAGTACCCCTTAAAGCTGAACTCTGGGATAGCCAACTTTTGTCAATAAATACAAGAGGCATGTACAATTTTACTGCAGTCTTGGTGTGCTTTGTATATTTCTTCCAGATCTGTGCAGTAATCCCGCATGCAATGTTGCCTTTGTCCAGGAGCTTCCTGTACTAAAGACCAATCATTGTTGCTCTCTTCTTATGCAGGGTGAGTGGTCTTGTATCCATCCCCTCATGTAAATTTCTGCAGACAGCCTGTAGTAGGTGGAGTTTGCTGGGTCCGTCCCACAGCTCTGCATTATGCACAAGCTATATGCAGCACAGTGATTATGTCAATTATAATTTTATAAGGTAATGTCTGGGTTTCCAAAAGCATTTGTTGCGCATAAACTGGATTTATATCCTTTGTGGCTATTTAGGACTTTATTAAAGTTTTTGTGCCCAGAGTTCAGTTTTAAAGTGACCCTAAGGTCAGGAGTTAAATCTTGAAAACGCATTTAAGTACCTTAGCCAATAAGAAAAAGGTAGCTTGTGTATCACTCAGCTGTAGATCCTCAAATCATCTCTGAATTGGTGCTGACACTATCCTTTAGGGCTGCAACAACTAATCGACATAATCGATTATAATCGATTATTGAGAAAGTTGTCAACTTTTTCAATAATCGATTAATCGGCTTCCGATCAGTTGGCCCTGTTCACGGCTTCCCACATGCTGCACGTCGCACCTCCTCCCCACCTCACACTCGCCGCTGCCAGGCCCTATTTTTTTTCTTTTTTACTTCCACCGCTCCAAGCTTTCTCCTGTGATGGACTACAACCTCAATACAAACTAGTAGTCCCATCATTGGAGCCATTTTTTAAAATGTATTTTATTGTTTATACGATTAACCGATTAATCAAACTTAATAATCGGCTAACTAATCGATTTTGAAAATAATCGTTAGCTGCAGCTCTACTATCCTTCCTTCTGGAGGGTGGTTACTTATGTTCCCCATGGTCCCTGTGTGTGTTCTGTAAAGTAGTAATCGCTTGAAGCTCGCTCCCATGATGTACTACAATCTCACATTTATTTTAATAATTTGTATTGCGATTTAAATCTATCACGAGTGAGCTTGGAGTGGTGGCTACTTTAGAACACACACAGGGACCATGGGGAACAAAAGTAGCCACCCGAAGGAAGGACAGTGTCAGCATGAATTCAGAGATGATTTGAGGATGTACAGCCGAGTGATACACAAATAAGATACATTTATGTTAATAGTTAAAGGAGAACTATGAGGTGAGTGAAAAGCACTCACCTCATAGTTCTAGCCGACCGTGGACAATGAGACTGTCACAGGTCGGCTCAGTATATCGGGAAGTTACCGGTTCCGCCACTGGACAGGAGGACGCTAGTTTGTGTCCTCCCGTTACCCTAAGGAGAACTATGGGGAAAAGCCCTAACCCCATAGTTATCCTTTAAGGTACTGAAATGCATTTTAAAGATTTAACACTTTAAGGCTACAGATTTTGTAACATTACCCTATTTTATACTATTTACATCAGACAAGCAGAGGTGAATCTGACCATCCATTACATCCCAATCCCCTCCCTTGTGTCTGTTGTGTCTGCATCAAAATGAACTGCAATGAGTATGTTCTTTAGTAGTACATATATGCATACAAGATATGTTACAATAGTTCACATGTTTGACATGGGAAGAGTGTAAACAAAGAGTAGCGTAGAGGGCAGTGTCTTTTGTAAGAAGACTATGTAAGTGTTGGGGTGTCATATGGAAGAGTATGGGGGACAGGGGATTTCCTTGAGAGTGTTTCTGCAAAGAGTATTTTCATATAGATCAATGATGAAAGCCTCACAGAGGTTTCTACTCTATGCAAAATGTAAAACAATTTGACTGCAGATTCACTTTAAAATATTCCCTCTTGACTTCACTCTGGTGTCTTCCCAAACTGATGACATGATAGGTGACACCCAGTCACATGTCCTGCAGATAGAAAATAATGCTCTACCCTCATATGAAGTACATGTGTTTAGCCAGCAAATGATTGTCATACATGACAAATCTTTCTTCCATTTGTCTACATTTTCTTTTTATATCTGTCTTCACTTTAAATAATCAATAATGATCTTGTAGTTCCCTCAATACCTTCAAATATGGACAATTTACAATTTTGCAAACATTTTTCTGCTTGAACATTTAAAAGATCTTCAGAAACAATGCTTCAAATCACCACCTCGAGAATGCCTGTTCATCACCAATTCATTGGCCGACCCTTAAGCAACTCTTAAACGTTTTCTAGTTATCAGCCAAGAAAGCAACTTATGTTTGGAGCAGTATGAAGATGAATACTTTACACGCCTGCCCTGAATGTTGATGCCTGGTGGAGAGCTAGAGGGAGAAATACAAGTGAACAGAGACTAAAGTTTTAAAGTAAAGCAATGTACATCAAATTCTTCAGCAAGCCTTTCTCTATATTGTGCTATTCAGCTCACCACAACAGAAACGAATACATGATAGCACCAGGAAAGCATGCTGAGAGCTCCCAAGTACACAAAGTGTTACTTGCAAATACTTTTGATCGGGGTATTTCAGAGGTAACCTGCCCCTTATATTAGCCACTGCTAGCCCCACATACCCCGACTCGCCCCAAATTACCCAACCCAACAGAATACAATTAGATGTGAGTGGGATTCAATTGGCCACAGCAGCTTTTTATTAAAAACTAAATATATAAAGAACAATGAACAATAACACAACCATAGAAAAATTAGGGTTTCCAGATCCATGATAGCAAAAGCCCAAACTCTGAGTCTCCAGCATCAGTCACCTATATCAAACCTCCAGCCGCAATACGCTGTCTTAGAGACGATATCTGTTAACCACAGACTCGTACTGGTCAATACTACCTGGTCACAACTAGTTGACTGTACCACCTAGAAGACACCACACCTAACAATCCGGGTCCACAATTGTTTACCAATAACACCAGCCAAAAACCACCTTCAAAGACCACAGACTGTACTACCGCTGCCATGACGTGCACCAGATAATCCGAAGGTGAACTGTAGGAGCGGGTGGAAGGGAAGCTCTCTTGACATCTGCAACTCTCCAACTGGTTTCTTCTTTCACCTGCCCACGGACCACCTCATGGGATTTCCTTCAAAAAGAACATACCCACCCAATCAGGTAAGTGACTACGCCCCAAAGTGTTCTAGAACTTATTCTTTTTAGGCCCCATTCACACTGGGGCTTCTGGGATTCCTGTTGCTAGTACCTATGAATTCTTGTGGCAGGAATCCCAGGTGTGACCCAGTTGCAGCCGCTGTGCCCAGTTAAGTGAATGACAGGCTGACAGTGGCCGCATCTGTCGGTGTCAGTCCACATGTAATCGTACATGGTATTATTACATTCAGTTTGGGATACATGATTGTACCCGAATGCAGGATAGATGCGCTATATCTGAAAAGACATACCTGGAATCCCAAAAGTCCCCATGTGAATAAGGCTGAACTCTGTGTGGCCTAACTTCCCTTCTTTTCATACAAGCCCTATGCTCATTTTTTTTTCTTTTCTCCTGGCCTGCCTTTCTTATCTCATCTTCATGTTTGTTGAAAGGTTCATCAGGCAGTTCTTGCATTCACCTCATACATATAAACACCACATAACAATACATTAGGAAGGTTGTTTAACAGCATGCTTTGAATATGTAAATCAATCTAGATTTTGAACGCAACAAAAATGTATAATAAAAAAAATCAGTACTGTTCTTGTGTTGATGTGAGGCGCTTGTCTACTGAATGAAAGTCTTAATGGTACTGGTTATCACAGACTGAACTGAGCAGCTATGAAAGGCAGGACAGTAAATGTGAGTCACAGGCCCTATTTAGCTCTGTGGATAGAGAAGCATGGAGGCTGTGTTTGTGTTTTGGTGTGTGAAGTGTGTGGGGAGGAGGGGGGTATGAAGCTTAGCTGTGAAATTCAAGTGATGTGTTTGACAGCTGAAAACAGGAGGGCACAGCGCGGTAATACTGATCTTTACTGGGTGCCTGTTCGGCAGCGCTACTGTATTTCAGCCTGGCACTCATCAGTTATTTTACAGGTGTACTTCTACTAATGACATGCCTCATGGGTGAGAGATGTTATTACTAATTTATACAAAAAAACATTTCACAGGTTAAAGATAAAACCTCAACGTTTATAAACAACTTTTAAGTATCAAAAGTGAACTTTTCTGCGCGTGTCCATTTGTTCCTTTGGCTTTTCTCTACACTGTACCAGACAGGCCCCGCACACATTTCTTCCTCTGACCCATTCACCCAGCGCATAGCTATAAATCAAACAATGACCCTTTATTAACACCCTGACTAGAGTCGCTGCAGATTTCTGTTAACCAGCTTGTCCAGCTTAACTGTATGCCTGGAAAATAATGGACAGAAATAACTAAAGGGTATCTGTGGGCAAAAATGAAAAATACATCTGTATCTCTATATTACATTTCCACAGGTTCTATCCCACTCCTAACAACCAAGTACATTTCCTTATAGAAGATGCCCGTAGGATGTACTGTATATAACAAAGTATTGAGATGACCTTTTGATATTGACCAAATACTTATTTTCCACCATAATTTGCTAATAAATTAGTTCCAAATCAGCCAATGTGATTTGTCTGGATTTGTTTTCTCATTTTGTCTCTCATAGTTGAGGTCTGCCTATGATGCCAATTACAGGCCTCTCTCATCTTTTTAAGTGGGAGAACTTGCACAATTGGTGGCTGACTAAATACTTTTTTGCCCCACTGTACTTCCTTAAAGGAGAAATATGAGGTTAGAGCTTTTCCCCATAGTTCTCCTTAGGGTAACGGGAGGACACAAAGTAGCGTCCTCCCGTCACCCTAGGCTCAGTATACAGCTACAGCTCGCGGTATACTAAGATACCGCAGCTGAAGTGGATCCTGACAATTATGTCTGGATCCGCCCAGCTGCATGAGTGACAGCTGGCTCTGCCTATCTAGAGGCAGAGGCAGCTGGACCCGCCCCCTCCCCCGTCCATTCCACCAGTCAGCGCTGGAGGATCGGAGCAGGGAGGGGGGAATCCAGTCACTCCCCTGTCACGGCAGAGAGACCGTGACAGGATCGAGAAGTGAGCGAACGCCGGTATGTGTTCGCTCACTTACAGATCTACTGAGCCGACCTGTGACAGTTTCATTATCACAGGTCGGCTAGAACTATGAGGATGAGTGAAAAGCACTCACCTCATAGTTCTCCTTTAATTCACTGACACACTTTCACTCAGCCCTGTGAAAATGCGCTTCCTTGTGGCACACCTCTCAAAGAACCTGCCTTCTGAACTACAACTCAAGGTCGGAAACAATGTAATGTTATCATTGCTTGCTGGAAGCAATGCATGATGGGATATGTAGCCTTGAGAAATCAAGATTGCATCACATCAAGCAGCAGGGAAAGAGATGCAAAGCACATTGGGAATCCAGGAAGTTGAACATGTGAATGACGTGTCGAGTAAAATAAAGCATACCTCCCAACTTCCTATGATGAGAAAAAGGGATGCATTTCAGCAAACATTATGTAGTCAAACGACACCTCGCCACCTCTCCCAGTTACGTGGTCCAGGACGTACTTTTATTTTAAACTGCTACTTTTCCTTTATACTGGCTTTAAAAAAAATAATAAATGCAATGATTTAGAGGTTGACTGAAAAGTTTAGCGTAGTATTACCTTTTTGGTAGTTAAATAATGTACTTTTTATATAGAGGCATATACGTACGACCAAAAAGAAGGACAACAGAGGAGGAAAGAGGGATTTGGTTCCTTCAAAAAAGGAACAGTTTGGAGTGTGTGTTGGTGTCAGTGGGCCAAAATTTACTGACATCTTGTAGCAAAACAGATCTAGATGTTTAAGCTTTTTAGTAATGGGTGGGTTCTAATCTAGCTGCACTTATCCCCCATTCCCACTAGCCATGCACATGACGTGTGCAAAATTGCGTGATATTGCGCATGTTAACGGAACCCCAAATGCAGCCAGTCAGATGCATGTCGCTTGCTGCTCAAACTGCAGCTTGAGGTTTTTATTGCCAGGTTCATTGCGCGTAGAACAGCCTATTGAAATGAAAGCGCTGCCCAATGCTATTGCGCAACAAAGTGTGCCATGCATTTACGTTTGAAGGGGGGGGGGTTATAAGTGTTCTTAAACCACCTGGATGCCCTGAATCTTGTGGTGCTCTAACATGTAAATTCTAACATAAGCCTGTAGTTTCCACCTTCACTATGATGGGAAGCCTTACTGGCCCATAGGAGACGTGGAAGCAGTGTTTACACTGAAGAGATTTTTGTCTGTTGTTTCATCATAAAGTGGACCTTTACCCAGATCTTTAAAATAGCAACAAACACACCTTTAGAAATGTTTAGTAATGACAATATACAAACGCATACGTCTAGATAATTGCAGGCTTTGGATTCTTTGCATACCTTAGTTCTGTTTTCTTTCCCAGTCTTCAGGCAGTTTATTAATGGCAAATTACTAGATCTCCTTTTACTTCCTGAAATTTGGCACATGTGACTAGACATGTGACCATGCACATCATCTCAGGGGAGGAAAATGCCTTTCACTGAGATGAGATTTCCCATCAATGCTCTGCTGATGACAAGGCAATCCCAGTGTGCATGGCATTGGCAAACTGAAGTCATTTTCCCCTTTCAAAGCAGGAAACGAATGCTCTGCAAGTGTAAGTAGTTTGAAATCAGAGCATCTTACACCTGACATGTCTGTTATTATTAATCATCATACATAGAGGAATGCATTGTAGAATTAGATTTTTGAGTGTAAAGGACCGCTTTAGAGGAGAACTATGGGGTTAAGGCTTTTCCCCATAGTTCTCCTTAGGGTAACGGGAGGACACAAACTAGCATCCTCCCATCACACTAGGCTCAGTATACCGCGAGCTGTAGCTCGCGATATACTGAGGCGCCGCAGTATAACGCGAGCTACAGCTCGCGGAATACTGAGACGCCGCAGCTGAAGCGGATCCCGACAATTATGTCTGATCCGCCCAGCTGCGTGACTGACAGCTGGCTCTGCCTATCTAGAGGTAGAGCCAGCTGTACCCGCCCCCTCCCCCGTCCGTTTCGCCAGTCAGCGCTGGCGGAGCGGGGAGGGTGGAATCCAGCCGTGACAGGATCAAGAGGTGAGCGAACGCTGATATGTGTTCGCTCACCTCCCGATCTACTAAGCCGACCTGTGACAGTGTCATTGTCTCAGGTCGGCTAGAACTATGAGGTGAGTGAAAAGCACTCACCTCATAGTTCTCCATTAAAATGTAGCAGGATTTGGGAATACTAGCGTGTTTAAGGTAACCTTTAAACTTATGATGTGGCAGTGCAGTGAATTTTATTTCTGTAACCGGCCTCAACGCATCCATTACTGAGAGGTGAATTTTTAAGGCTGAACCCCTATTAGATATAAAACATTCTACACATAAAAGAGAACTAAAGCCAAACTTTTTTCTGACTTTAGGCCTCTTTTGGGTCACAGGAGTACATTTACTAATGCACTCCTGTGACCCAAACTCCACAAATAGCAGGCTACTGCCTGCTTTTGTTTTGGTAGAGCTTTATTGAAATGTCACAAGTGACATTTCATTCAGTTTAACGGGCACAGCGTGGTGCGAGGCGGTTGTTCGTGTCACATTCTGCTGCATTGAAAAAAAGTACAGCGTGCCGTACTTTTTTTAGCACACACCACCGCGGTAGTGTGAACCGAAGCCACCCATGACATGGCAAATTGCCTTGTCTTGTGTTAGGGCTGCGCTGGCTTTTGTTCCCAGCACACAGAGTAAATCGGCCCTTAATGCACAGCAAAACGTATTTACACTTCTTTTGGAGAACGTGGCACACCACAATACAAATAATATTTGCATCTGTTCATTGCAAAGCACTAAAGGGAAGGTGTATTTGTTTGAACTGTATATGGACGATAGCACGGCCATTAAGAAAGGATGTACTGGTAGGTGGAGCATTACATAGTAATAAATTCTAGAAAAAAATGGGTATTCCATTTCAGATTAATATATAACCCAAACTATTAGCATATTTATACAGCAAATAACACATATATACCAAGGCAATGCTCTTCTAAGAATCTATTAAATACTAAACCAGTTTGATTTCCTCTGACTTTTTTGAGATACCTTGTATCGGACACACATTAACGAAGGAGTAGGAGGGGAGGGGGTGCACAATAATCCCAGCTATGTTGCAATCATTAGCTCACTGATGTTACAACACTGCAGTTCTGCAAATAGTCCTCACATCTCTCACAAACAAATCTCTGAAACCGTTCCATTTTCACTAAACAACACAAGAACACAAATCTGTGAAACAAACAGGATAGAATTTCGACATAGAAAGCTCGAGCGCTTCAACCTAATTGTACAAATGAGGCAGAGTGAAAAAGAAAGAGGATGGGTGCCGGGCCTGGACACAATGCGATATTTATCATTATGTGAAAGGGGAATCTGAAGGTAACCACCAAAGTTACAGTCTCATTGTACATTTCCCTAGATTCCAGCTGAATTATGCAAAAACTGTTATGTGTGTGGGAGGCATACGTGACACCGTAGGGTTGATTTATTAAAGGAGTAGATGTTCACTTTACAAATAAGTAAATAAGGTGAAGCTGTTTACTTTGAATGCTTAAATTGGGAAAACTGGATTTTTCCGTGCTTGTGGGTGGATAATTGAAGTTAAAATATATTTACTTAAGCTACATGAACAAGCGTTACAAAGTGACAATTCTCTACTCCTTTAGTCATAAACCTAAATCATTTGATAAATGACCATTGTTTGCATGGGTAGCAAGCAAACTCTTGTTTTAGAAGGCATACTGAAACATTAAAGCCCTACTTCAGGCAAACAAAAATATTCCCCCTCCCACCCACGTCTAATCCACTCTTACCTGGTGAAGCAAGTTATACACATCCCTAAGTCCCCCGCCCAGGACCCTCGCTAGTTCTGTTTCTCGGTGCACTAATCCAACGTTGCAGAGGTTCCTCGCTTGGCGGTCCCCTAAAGCCCCCTTACGATGATGTCACTCCTTTTCTGGATCCTGAAATGACCCCATCACTGGACAGCCAATAAGAAGTGTCCATGTCATGCAGGCAGTAACATGGACACCAAAAGAAGGACCTCGCTGGAAGTGAAGACAGTCTTGGGCCAGCAGCCCCACATGACCACAGGGTCCTCCAGGATCCAGAAGAGGAGTGTTGTCACGGGAAGGGACAGTAGGGGAACATTGGTCTCAGGTGCATCTGCAGTGCTGAATTAGCGACTCCTCACATCCAGAAACAGCAGCAGGGAGGTACTTAGGTGAGCATAGCTTGATTCAACAAGTAGGAAAAGAGAATCCTTGTGGTAAGAGTTAGAGGTTGGGAGGGACAGGGAGGTGGGAGAGGGGGACAGAATTATTCTGGAACAGAACTTTAAAGTGACATTAAGGTCTCTTAAAGTTTCTGCCTTCCCCCCTCCCAATGCTGTTTTAAGGTTAACCTGAAATGATGCCTCTTGATCCGATCATCTTCTTCTTTCCAGAAGTTTTCAGGAGTCTCTCCAGTTCCGGTCTCTGATCCAGCGCTGACCGCTGTGTCTTCTGTGTCCCACGGTGTCTGACCGCATTCACGCTGCCGGGCTGCCTGCATTGAATTAAACTGTGTCTCTACTCTTCTTCTGGCCCAGGATCTCTACTGTGCATGCGCCCACCCCATCATCCTTCACAGCCGCTCGAGAATTTTTCAGATCTTCAGACAGGAGCGAACGGCGGAGACACAGGTAAGTAATTACCTTTTTTGGTAACTTGTTTTAATTTTTTATTTTTGCATATATCTATTGATTGCTACCAGTAGATATATGCAAAAATTAGACTTTAATAAAGACATTTTTAATTTATGAGTAGGGATGTGCCTGAGCTTCTCTGAACACAGCAGCTACACAGGCTTCCCGCTCAATCAGCTGCGGGACAGGACATTTCCCGTCCCTGCGCTGACCCCCAAAAAAATAAATGGGAGGGAGGGTGCTGATGTAACTTACTTTATATGGCCACTTGGCCATATTAGGTAAATGTCATTTTTCTAAGAAAGCCATGTAGGCATATAAGATCAATGGCGTCACTGCATCCCACCCCTTTGCTTCAGTGTAGCTGTGGGTGGGCAATTTCCTGGCTGCAGCTGACTGGGCGGCAGCAGACGTTTTCTTCCATGTTCAGAGGAGCTCCTTCCATGTTCAGAAAAGCTCAGGTTCGGACCAGGTTCGGTCTAAACCTGAGCTCATCCCTATTCATGAGTGTCAGTTTTTAAAGTTACAGTAACCAAGAAAAACTCATTCATTTGAAATCAGACCAATGCAAGATGGATTCTGGTTTGTTGCTGTGGGTTACGGTATTTATTAATGAACACTTAAAAGAGTTCATAATTGAATAAGGTCATATGTACTACAAATATTAATTAAATCATAGGTAAACATAACTCAGCTATGCAATTGTTAAAAAGAAAAAAAAATGAAAGCCGAACCCCGGGTAAAATTTTATTAACCCTTGCAGTGGGCCACTACAAGCTTTAAGCGCTTGTTTGTTTTTAGATTCAAGAATAAAAAAGTTATACTCAACTAATCCTCTGAGCCAGTTTTTTCTTACACCGGCCCCTGGAGCGTCTCTCCCCCTCAGCTGCAGCGCTCTAAGGTCCCTGCGTGATCACGTTCTATACACAGTATATAGGCCGTGAGGACGCCGAAGGACATAACATCTCTGCAGTGGAGGAGAAGAGAGGCTGGAGGGAGCACTGCCACAGCCAGCCATCTCAAAAGGATTGGTTGAGTATATTTTTGTTATTTTTGAACCTAGACACAAAGGAACACTTAACCAATGCAGTAGCCCCACTGCAAGGGTTAATCAAAAATGTACCCCCCCGAGTTCTGCTTTATACTTTTCAAATAAAAGTCCTGCCTAAGAGCAGCCATCACAAGGTGTTTTGATGGCCTGTGTCAGCGGGCTTTTGTTCACTTTGCATAGCCATACAGGTCTATGGAAATGCAAAACTCGCTTGAAGCAGGTCAAATTCAGGTTAAAAAGAGGCAAGTCAATAAATTCTGAATGATCTCAGAAGCGTGTCAAACTGATGCCATGGACATCAGCCCAAAGCCCGTAATGGTATGTCCCTATGGTCTTCATGGCCTATACACTGTATTGGACATGATGACTCGAGGATTCCTAGACAGCTGCAGTGGAGGGGGAGCAACGCTCCGGAGACTGGTCTAAGAGCCGAGCAGCTCTGAGAATCGGGTGTGTATAACTTTTTTTGTTTGACCCTGGGCAAAAACAAGCAGTTAAACCTTGCAGTGCAGGGGTAGCCCCACTGCAAGGGTTAATAACATTTCTGGCCGGAGTTCTTTACTTTGAAATATAAGTATTTGAACCATGTAGGTTGCTCTCTGCCTGGGGTTCCGCTATAAGACAGTGTAAGCTCTGTTCCTAAAGAGCTAAAAGATGCATAATTTATGAGCATGGAAACATGTCGCTATTGTGCGGCCCTCTGGTAGTGTCAGGGGCCACGCTTAAGGACCTCTATATATTTACAAGTTGACCACCACTGGTCTAGGGTCTGCATTTACTGGAAAGCCTAATGCTGTACCGCATACACAACACAGCACATCTCAAAAGAACATATCAAAAGAAACATTACATTTCAGTAGGCCTGATTTCTATCAACTTCAAGAAAATATGTCTCTGTCAACAGACAGCAATGAGCTTTTTCAGTTTATTTTCAAAATAACAATTGTAGAAATTGATATCTTACGGATTGTTATGATAATTCCCCTTTCTCACCCTTAGCTAAATGGTGACCAGTGAGATGCGGTGGCATGTTAATAAAGATCCTAATGAATTAAGACTTGTTAAAAGGGATTGCATTTTAGTTCAGAGAATATAACATTTTCCATCCACAAAAAGTCCGTTATTATGTTGGAAAAGGCATATCTAAAATTCCATTAGAATTGTTTCCCAGGTCAGGAAACCAGGGAAGAGACTAAACACTATAGCATTAAAGTGAACCAAAGCCATGATATATATATATATTCAACTGGGAGCAAACCAGAATTAATTTAAAGTCCCGAGAATTATGTTTTCCAAACTTACATTGGTCCAGCTTGGTTACAGCTAATTCTTCATATTTCACATCTAGAGGACTGCTGGGGATGCAGAAATGTAATGCAGTAATCTGTGCTACATACAGTCAGCTCTGGTCTCTTAAGGTTGCTGGTTGAACTACTTGCCATCTGTATAATGAACATAGGGAGTCACTTGCTGGGCATCTCTGCTTTTCAGAGCACATCTTGTATTTTTTTCAACTAATACAAGGCATTCTCTGATTGGATAGGGTGGAGTAGAGGGGCAGGTGACATCACGATCTCCACTGCATCCAATCAGAGAAAGTCTTGTAATCATTGAAAAATATTATGGAGGTGCCCAGCAAGCGACTTCCTGTGTTAATTATACAGACGCCAAGTCATTCCAGTAGCATCCGAAAGAGACCAGCGCTGAATGTATGTAGCATGGGCTACTGCAGTGAATTTCTGCATCCCCAGAGGCTCTTCGGATATGAAATATGAATCCAGGGCCTGCAGCCCCTCCCTCTCCCCCCGTGCTCCAGCAGTTGGAGGCACGCTGACGTCATGACGTCTAATGCAGGGTCCATAACCCCAATCACCACGTCTAATGCAAGGCCCATGGCCCCCCCCATATCACAAGTGAGGATGCCAGGGGACAGTCCACAGGTTGGAGAAAGAGCAGGTCAGGTAAGTAAAAGTCCTCCACAAAGCTCCCCTAGACATAACTCTTACAGTGCTGGGGTAGCCCCACTGCCAAGGGGAGGTTTTTTTTCTGGGGATAGGCTTTTTCTGCACGTTGGTTTAGGCTTCTGGTGCAGGAGCAGACTCATACCCCACAGACCTTTACATTGGAACATCTGAAAAATATGCATTTCTCAAATGCTCCCATGTAAACGTCTGTGGGGGCAAAATGCATGATTCTGCTCCTGTATTAGTCCCACTTTACTAACAAGCCAAAAACCCCTTTACAACGCCAGCTACAATCACGGTCGAGTGTAAATGGGGCCTTATAGATCACATCCCAGGGCAGCAGATGACAATAGAGCAGCATCACTTTGGTTAGATTCGGATTGGAAAGTCTGTGATATATAATACTGATCCCAACCCGAATATAAACAAAGAGATGCCCCTTTGTTGTAACCTGGTGCACTTGACGAAGACTTGAACTCCAAGAGGACTGGCAATCAGATTCCCTGTCCATACTACATTGTCACTGCACAGAGTGTCACAGCACAAGCACATTATGACTCTGTAGTCCAAGCGGCTCTCGGATCGTCACAAGTGAGCAGGTACAGCTAGACAGAAGCAGCTGTGACCTCAATAACCTCCCGCTAGCCCCGGATGTGTCCCTACTACTGACAGGTGTCACCGGAGCTCCGCCCACTCAGGCACTCCTCGGTACTCCCGTGTACTGCGGCCGCTCTACGCTGTGTGTGTCGTAGTCCCCTGTGCCCGCTTTTCCCCCGGGGGTTCCCAGCTCTCGTGCCCTCCTGAAGGTCACTCACTGTGGCTTACCTCGGTTGGCAAGTGTCTCTTTTATAGGCGTCAGTGGAGATTGGTAGCTGTACCCAGGAAATGTTGCCGATGTAAACTCCAGACCCCTCTAGGCACCCCACACGACAACTGCTGTCATCGGCTCCTGTCACAGCGGACTTCAATTCGGTCACTAGGGGGAGACCTCGAGCCTTAGAGGAGACTGGGAAACGGAGTTCCCCTCCGCAGAGACTCATGGGACAGCAGATGGGGGACTACCGGGAGCCATATTTGTAAAGGGCAGCCTTAGACTGATGCTGCCAGTTTTCAGGTTGTTTGCTTATAAGTGTGGGCACAGATAATGGTATTATAATTGGGCAGGTGCCGTTAAAACAGAAAGTTCGCTTTTCCTCTATACAGTGAGAAAGGTCTGTGTGGTTTACAGCTGCGCACGTTGCCTTCGTTATGGTTATCAGCGTGCCGCCCCCTAGGGGAGAACACGCATTATTACACCCTCCTAGTGGACAGAACGCACTATGACATCCTCCTAGTGGACAGAACGCGGTATTACAGCGGACTCCGCCGAAAGCTGGTCTTGAGGGTGACTGGACTCTTGTGTTCCCTACTCTCTTCCTTGTCCTCCCAGCCTTAAAGGGCCAGTCAACCCAAATCACAGATTGTGTAATAACATTCACAGCTATAGAAAATAGTACATGTATTGAATAACTGATCTTATGTATGGAAGAAAAACCATCTCATTCCCGTTGTCTCCAGTAACAAGAGCCTTTTTTTGTCTCTTAGAGCACTAAAAAGAGAAGTAATCAGAAGAAGGATAAAGAACAGCTCATTCTTTTAAGTTATATCATGTTACGACACAGTTTTTTTTTCTGTAAAGTTTGTTTGTTTGGCTCTCTAGAGTGTAGAGTAAATCAGGGTAAGTAGTGCAGACATCCCAACACTACCGGGCATTCCGGGAGACTCTCGCTATAAGATAGCGGCTCCCTGACACCTGCGAGAGAAACATTTCAACCCGGAAAGGTTTACTCTGCTCTATCTAGCAGCGTAAACCTTCCTGGGATACCTGGTGGTTCTACTCCCCTTGCTACCTGTTTTTTTTTTATTTTATTTTGACAGCCGCCGTCAGAGTAAAAAAAAAACCCAACAGATAGCATGGGAATGAATAGCTAGGCTGCTATTGGCTATTTCAATTTGTAATCGCCAATAGCAGCCTAGCTATTCATTTCCATGCTGTCTGCTGTTGTTTTTTTACTCTGATGGCGGCCCCGCTGTCAAAAATAAAAAACAGATAGCGGAGATCCCGGAAAGGTTTACTCCCGGGCATCAGGGAGTCGCTATATTATCTCTGTGAGAGTTGGGCTGTCTGAGTGTGTGCGAGTAGCCATAGGCTGGCTGGCTGGCCGGCCTCTGACTGACCCTTGATGCAGACATTTTATTTATTATTTATTACAGGTATTTATATAGCACCGACAATTTACACAGCACGTTACATAGTTGCACATTCACATCAGTCCCTACCCTCAAGGAGCTTACAATCTAAAGTCCCTATCTCACATGCATACATAGAGGACCAACTTAGACAGAAGCCAATTAACCTACCAGCATGTCTTTGCATCCATGGATGGCGTTTCTGCAGAGTTTCTGGCCGTACACAAACTGGACTCAACTAATCAGCCAGTGTGCATGCAGCCATAGAACAAAATGCAGCTGCATTCAGAGGCAGCCACCTCTAAACACAATAATAAACTATCCATCCCAGATCATACGTCTGGATGTGGCCCTAGGCTGAATTCACATTGTTCTTCTGTGTGCATGCAGTACACAAATGAAGGCACATGCATAGATGTGAATGGACCCATAGTGTTTCATTTTCACACTAAAGTGCAGTACATGGATGTACACCAACCCAATAGGGATCAATAGGATTGCTACTTGACATGCATTTTCATACAGCAAAATGCAAGAGTTTTGCTGCATTAAAACAGACAGGTATGAATGAGTCTTTAGAGAAGGCTTCACAGCACATAAAAAGAGGCTCTGGTAATACACATGACACTGTTGCAACTATGGACCATGTGACTCACTGTGTGCTGCCCTCGATAGTGGATTTATTAAGCAAGATGCAGACAGGAGTTCAAAGCCAGCTACGTCATTGATCAAAGGATTTATTTGTGACCCCTGTGCTGCCAATCCTAGACAGCTGACTTTGCAAACATCTGTGTCACATTTATCTTTGTACTTAGTACAAATGCACTTAGTACAAATGCACAGCTAAAAAAGTAGTCCCAGAGATGTTTTATGTCAGCATAATGTTGTACATAGCAACCATGGGTGGACCTTAAAATGGCTGTCAATTTGCTAGATTTTTGAAAAGTAAATAGCTAATACACTAATCCCGCCCACTGCCGATACCAAGATTTAGTAGCCCTGCTGGCTGAAGCATTTTAAGCATTGGGCACACTTCCGGATCTGTCAGATGCCTGGTCCCCTACTGGGCATTGTGGTTCTTTCCTCCGGCCTCTACATCGCTACTGTGTCCTGTAGTTGTGTAAGAGTCGGAGGAAGGAGCCAGAGCATGCAGAGGAAGATCAGGCATCTAATTTGTTGGATGCTAAAGATATTTTCAGCCAGCGGAGCTCCTGACAGCGGTTATCAGTGTAGCTGGTATCTAGAGGGGCAGATATTAAATCTTTACTTTGCAGGAGGGACTTTTCTTCAAACATTTCGATAAAAGTGAACAACTTTTAAAGTAGAACTATGGGGTCAGGGCTTTTCACCATAGTTCTCCTAAGGGTAACGGGAGGACACAAACTAGCATCCTCCCGTCACCCTAAGCTCAGTATACCGCGAGCTGCAGCTTGCGGTATAATGAGACGCTGCAGTATACCGCAAGCTACAGCTCGCCGTATAATGAGACGCCGCAGCTGAAACGGATCCGGACAATTATGTCTGGATCCGCCCAGCTGCGCGAGTGACAGCTGGCTCTGCTTATCTAGAGGCAGAGTCAGCTGTACCCGCCCCCTCCCCCGTCCGTTCCGCCAGTCAGCGCTGGAGGATCGGAGAGGGGAATCTAGGTCCCTCCCCTGTCACGGCTCTCTGCCGTGACAGGATCGAGAAGTGAGCGAACCCCGGTATGTGTTCGCTCACTTCCTGATCTACTGAGCCGACCTGTCACAGTTTCATTGTCACAGGTCGGCTAGAACTATGAGGATGAGTGAAAAGCACTCACCTCGTAGTTCTCCTTTAAGCTCACCACACACATTACAATCTGATTGTACAATATCATTTTAGATCTTCCAACTATATTATGGAAGGGCTTGCCTGATTGGATACAAATTGATTGCATGGATTAAGTCGGTCCTCATATTACATAGTTTGGTTAAATCTAAAGGTGATTTTACATTCAGATTGCAATGTGTGTGGTGACCCTAAGACTTCAAAGGGCAGTCGGCTGTGCAGACATGATCCAACTTCCCTTTTAAGCTTACCACACACGTTACAATTAATTGTGTAATCTCCTTTAGGTCTTCTAAAAACTATGTAGTGCGAGGGCCTGCCTGACTGGATACAAATTGAGTGGATAAATTAGGTAGGTCCTCATATTACATAGTTTTGGTAAATCTAACGTTGATTGTACAAAATATAGTATAGTCAGATTGTAATGTGTATGGTAACCCTTGGACTAGAAACCTACTAGACCAGCTTCGAAACCTGTAGTTCCTGTCAATGGATTGGGGTGCAGATCAGGTAGCAGAGGGGAGTGTTGGTTATGACAGAGAAACGAGAGAAATACAAGGAGACAACTGATTTCCCAATCAGCCTGTCACAGGAGTGCTGCTCCTCCTCAGATCGGAACGCTCTCATCAAACATGTAAAACAAACAGAAAGACGCGCCCATCCTGTGAAGTACTGTTATTTTATTTGGAAATTTTAAAAAACAAGGGGCTACTCACAAGCATGAGAGTGTTAAACGTTTCCGATAGCAATTGGTATAAATTTATCCAGACAAGTGACTCACAGTCCTCAGTGTAGCAGAGAAGGCACCGGCTGTGTGAAGGTTGACGCGTTTCCTGGGGCACACACCCTTTCATCAGCACCTCCTGATGTTCTGATGAAAGGGGCGTGCCCCAGGAAACGCGTCAACCTTCCCACAGCACAGCCGATGCCTTCTGTGCTACACTGAGGACTGTGAGACACTTGTCTGGATGAATTTATACCAATTGCTATCGGAAACGTTTAACACTCTCATGCTTGTGAGTAGCCCCTTGTTTTTTAAAATTTCCAAATAAAATAACAGTACTTCACAGGATGGGCGCGTCTTTCTGTTTGTTTTACATAGAGGAACAAGAGAGAATGAGGCAGGTTTTCTATGTTGCTCCATTGATTGTTCTGCCCCCCTTTTATTTTTGTTCTTGTGCAAGCGACTAATAGACATGAGATCGTCAACCTGCTGAAGGGACAACTGTACTCTGCGCCCCTGTTGCCAATGGCACCCTGTGCTCGCCATGGCAACAAGGGCAAGGGGGTGCAGCAGGCCGGCCCTGGCTGCACCCCCTCTCAGCTGCGGCTGAGGCGAGTGCCTCACTCGCCCCATGCTAGTTACGGCCCTGGTTTTGTTCATAAAAGTCTTTCCTTAATTGTTATGGTAAACACACACAAAAACCACATTTATAAAACAATATATTTTTTCTTTCTTCTAGCCAGGTAAATATCAAACATTGCTGATCAAAGGTAAACTCCAGGAAGATATAAAAGACAAATGAATGCCGCTCTGTATTCCTGAGGCTGGATTCACACCCTTTATGGTGCTGTAAAACACACACTTTATTGCGTGTAACCACAGCACACTTTATTGTTTGAACATACAGTATATGCACACTGTGGTCACTGACACTTATTTTAAATGGAATTCCAATGCACATATACTATAGCTAAAAATGCTCACATGCACAGCTGTGTCATTGATAGTGCAGAACTATTTCTTCATGAATGGAGGTGCATTGACAGGCCATTGAAAATGAACGGGCTGGCTTAACAGCATGCCTTGACACACAAAATGCCTGAATTTAACTTCACACGAAGATCTTGCAATCTTCTTCAAATTGAGAAAGAGAGGGGCAGGCCTAGGAGCCAGTCAGGTGATTTGCATGCCAATATGCTGATAAGGAGCATGCTGATAGGAAGAGTGAGCAGATACAGTAAATTACCTCATCAGTCTGCTGCTGCTCTATCACTGACCAGACATCAGGCTGAGGGGCGGGAGAGGACACTTACCATACCCCTTCTACAGTCTATAGCTGTAACAGAGAAGGTGCTATCATCTACATGGCAGAAGTGGATGGACAGAGATACAAGCGAGGCTCTCTTATATGTCTTCAATCAGAGCATTCAGATTTTCGCTTGGAGTTCAGCTTTAAAGCTCAAATGAACTTTCAGTTTAAGGGCTTGTTCACACCAGCAGCTGCGGTCAACCGCAGCGCTGCTGGTGTGTGTGTGCCCGGACAGTGCTGATGCGCTCAATCAAGCCGCACCGCACTGTTTTATTTTTTTGTTAAATCTTTATTAAAAGGTCACAAGTGACATTTCATTAAGTTCTATGGGCTCACCACAGTGCAATGCGGTTGTACCATGTCTCACTGCGGAGTGCTTAGAAAAAGTATTGCATTCTGTATTTTTTTAAGTGCACATCACCTGAACCCAGTGGTGTGAACTGTCACCAACCACGACAAGACAGTTTGCCTTGTCTTGCGTTCACACCAGTGCAGCTCGATTACAGATTGTGTAAACAAGCCCTAAATCAGATAACTAAACTCCAATTGCATAAAAAAGTGTGTAAAGTCTTACGGTTTGTTTTCCTTAGAAAGCAGTGATAGCCTGTCTCCCTGCCAGCATGTTGGCCAGCATCACAGAGGGTTATCCGCACCCACACAGCAAATAAAATTGTATGTGTGCATTTGTATCTGGTAGAGGAATGGGGCACAAAAAGCCGTTTTTGAATGTTTTTTGCAAAGAAATGTATTTTTGTAATTTCTGTAGTGTTGTGTTACATTGTCATTTTATACTTTCGTTTTAATTTAGCAGTACTTAAAAAAAACATTTTATTTGATTTGTAATGACTAAGAGACACCTAGCTATAATAGATGCTATTCTATATACAGGAAATCTTTCTTGTGCACCGCTGTGCAGCGCTGCACACTCATTATTTCATTGTCGTTTAAAATTATAGCACAGCAGCTTTAACACTTAACCCTTCCATAAGCGCAGATTTCACATTTTTCACAGGATATCTTTCTTACATCTCAAAGATGACTTCACCTAAATCCAGCATGTTTTTTATGAATGGCTATTGGTATAAATTACCCACTTCTTCAACCTATAGGTTGACATTAGAGGGGGCAATTACAACCTATGGGGCTACAGGGCAAAAGCAGCGAGTTGAAGTTTCTGTGGAAACACGATTTCTAAATTGCTGGACCACATACAGTGGTTTCTACGTTGGAAGGTGAGTGTTTTTTACATTAAAGGAATGGAAAGGGCCAGATGGAATCATCTTTTTTATGTCTAATCATTCATTTATCCTTTAAAAGTGTAGGAAGGTGGTGGGAGAGTCACAAAGTTGTAGGTAAACCGAACTTTGAATAAACTAGCTGGCATCCCCATCTATAAACACGGCTTAGCCACAGAGAATATTACAAGGAAATTGAAAAAAACTTTATAAGACTTACATAGATTATTAAATGAATTGCTTTATTTTTTTGTTACATGTTCCTGAAGTATTTATATGAAGCATCAGAAAGTTTTGTTCCTCTATGGGGGGGAGTGGCTGCTTTATGCTGCTTGGGCAAAACCCACTCTGTTGTTGCTCATGTCATAGACGGAATAGTACTGCCTCAAAAATACATCTCCCAGGATCCAGAGAGGCTGGCCATTCTGTGATGGGAGGTAGGTTTCCTCAACGCTAACGGCACAATAGCCGTTATCCTTAAAGACAAAAAAAAATTATATATTGGTATGTATGAATTAAAACATTAATACTGTATGTATTAATGACACTAGTATTTTAGAGTCTTGGATTAAAAATTCAGTTACCGTGCATCATCCCACAAGCCCATATACACTATAAGTAAAAATAGATAGATAGATAAATAGATAGATAGATAGATAGATAGATAGATAGATAGATAGATAGATAGATAGATAGATAAAAAGTCCTACTCCACAGCTTACTTACTTCACTGGGAAAGGAAAAGAGAACTTTAACGTTTTTTATCTGAAGTAAAAAAAAAACTAATAATGAAACATTTACAAAGCCTGATTTAGTTATCATTATCACTATGAAAACCAAATGATTATTACCTGGATAATGTATCCTGAAGGTGGGATGGGGAACTGGACTCCATTTATGGTGAAACTGATTGTTGGCAAGTTCTGCACATTGTTACAGTTTACTAGGAACTGAAATGAAAGAATAAATTATGTCAACTTCTATTATTATTTATCATAAAAACTTTAGTTTTGGCCTATGACTTTCTTGTGTCATGTTTTCTGTATATATGTTGCATTTCATTATTTTTAACTAAATGTTCCTGTGCTCTTTCGAATCAGTGATTTATCTCCTGCTTTAGACTTACCCTAAGGCCCCATCTACAAGGTCCTGCGTCCTTTGCTCATGATATTAAAGCTTATGGTTAAAGTTTCTAGTGACAGCTGCAGGAATGTTTACTAACTGAGCTAGGTAGAATAGTGCTTCAGATGATGAGCCTACAGCGGTAGTCAGTGGAGGATCTCATAGTTGGTCCCCTTAGGTCAGCCACTGCTTTCCTACACAACTGATTTATATTAGGTCAGTCATTGATCCCATTGATTAAAAAACACAGCAAGGAAAGTATGACACGTGTATGTTTTTTCTTTAATATCATATTAAATTACCTGTCCATTCTGGCCTTGCTGGGCTCCCATATACTGCAGCAGAGTACCCATATATTGTTGAGGGATAGTCAGAGGAGAGGTTCCAGTATCTACAATTGCCTGGCAACCTTGGCTGCACCATCCTGTTGCTTGCCCATTGACTGAGAATCTGTGTGACACATATATAACATATAAAACTAAATACTTTAGGGTTTACAAACTGAATCAACTGAAACTAAAATCAAGACTCGCATGTTTCACTTGGTGTTTACACTGATATCACCCTGTTAGTTTTAAAAAAAAATAGCAAAAGCTGGTTGTGTTCAATTTAAAAGAAGACAACTTAGAGGTGGTATAATCAAAATGTATACGTATATCCAAGGTCAACTGCAAGCAGAACTCCAGGCGAAAATAACAAGGTAAAAATGAATAGCCCATTAAAGAATAAATAACAACCGTTTTTACTGCAATAATCACATATTTGAATCCATAGATTTCCCCCTTGTTATTTTTTCTGCCACTAGATATTCTTAGTCTGCATTATTCAACCCACTTCCTATGATCTTTCCCAGCCTGTGACTGTGAATACCATGTCAGGAGTAATCTTTTCAAGAGTCCAAAAAAGACTTCAGTGGATTAACAAATGGCTACATAAAGATATGCACAGCCAACGCATTTCTGGTTCAGGAATCCCCCCTCATTAGGGCTTAAACAATGAAAAATAGGACATTGATGGACTCGAAATTTACAGCCCCTGCACACAATCCTATTTCTAAGGCAGTAGTGGAAATCATTTGTGTGAAAAGATCTTTACCAGCAGTTTATCAGTTGTACGAGTAAAAAGCTTTTTACGATTACCTGGCGCTCTTTTTTCATCTTCACGTATATTCCTCGGTCTGGGCATCCCCTTCTTCTGTAGCCCTCCCATCCCTCCCATTTTGTGAAGAGCTGCTGGAACCAAGTCATCAGGCTCAAATATTGCTCCTATTCGACTAGAGAAAGTTTGTGCTCCAGCACCTCCTCCCTACTCACTCATGCAGCATGTGACTGGACAGTAAAAAGAGAAGCAGCACAGTGATGATCTTATCTCTCTGTCATTCTGCTTTCTCTTATTATCAGCATGCTTCTTGTCATCACATGAACTGATTGGCTTCTTGAACTGCTTCTTTCTTTCACACTCCAAATGGCTTTTTAGGGACTGCAAGCTGCTGATGCCAGGTCAATTCAGGTACTTACAATGCTTGTATTCATTTCTGTCTTTTATATCTGCCTAGCGTTCAGCTATAAACATTTGGCAGATTAACAATACTTCTCATGGACTGTGAAAAGAACAGACACATTAGCTGCATATGAGCTAATGGAATCTTTATAATCAGTATAGTAAGAAGCTTTTTTAGGGTAAGAGCGGTAATACTTGAATTGGTAGTTTGTTTTTTACTATCTCGTAACCTAAAAAGCTGTAGTTTGTGAAAGGTTGAATTAGACAGACATGTCACCTTTTTCAACCTAAGAGGCATATGTATGAAAAGTGTGCCAACAAAGAAAATGGATAATCTGGTAATAATCTGGTAATTTTCATTTTTGTTCTGCAGAAATGAAAGATTAAAAAAGATTGATTACTATAGTCCAAAGAAATGTCTTGTTAGCACACCTTCCAGACATAAGCGCCTCTGTAACCATGGTAAGAAGTGAAAGCCCTGCACACTCATTTCTTTAGACCGCTCATGTAAGTTTTAAAAATACATAAAAATACAAAATAATAATATTATAAAAATATTATTGAGTAGGGCACGTGAGATTAATAACGTGCTGGATTAGTGTGATCCTAGTTCATTTTATTACTTCATTGCTGTGCTGTATGTGTATAGGCCAATGTAGTTGGATCTGTATGTGCGTTATAATTAATCGATTTTAAAAAATGTTGATTAATCGAACACAAAAATTGTAATCATTACCAGCCATAATGTAATTACTTCATGATTACTGAAGGTTATAAAAACAAAGATGATAAGTTACTTACGCATCAATACCAATCTGCCAATAAACTTGTTGAGTGACTGGGGCCCATTGGATCTGCCCAGAATACAAGCTGTTATCAACCCCACCGAAAATCACCTCACCAGACTGACTAAACATGGGGGAAAAAAACACAAAACATTTCTATGAATATTGCAGGAGGCACTGTAAGAGACATAAAGTGCTCTGTTTTGGCCATAAATTCTTAAAATGAACTCTGCTAGCTGAGTCTGGTTTAAAGTGACACTAAACTCAAGAGTTAAATCTTAAAAATACATTCAAGCTCTCTAACTATTAACAAAGCTGGACCTTATTTATGTATCACTCATCTGTAGAGCCTTAAATCATCTCTGAATTCATGCTAACACTGTCTGTCCTTCTGGGGGGTGGCTACTTATGCTACTTTTGTTCCCCATGGTCCCTGTGTACGTTGTTAACTAGCCACCGCTCCAAGCTCGCTCCCATGATGGACTACAATCACACGTTTACTAATTTGTATTGAGATTGTAGTCCATCACAGCAATGACTTGGAGGGGTAGCTAGTTTACAACGCACACAGGGACCATGGGGAACAAAAGTAGCAACCCTCCAGAAGGAAGTACAGTGTCAGCACCAATTCTGAGGTGATTTGAGGATTTATAGCTGGGTGGTATACAAATAAGATACATTTTTGTTAATAGTTAAGGTACTTGAAGGCATTTTTAAGATTTATCTCCTGAGTTTAGTGTCACTTTAAGGTTACAGATGTTGTGACATAACCCTATTATATACCATTTACAATGGTATATGAGACAAGCAGAGGGAAGTGTGACCATCCATTAGGCCCCACTCACACTGAGTGGATTGCAGCGCGATTTCCGCCGTGATATCGCGCATTTTTGCCGCGCGATATCACGAGAAGTCGCTGGTCAATGATTTTCAATGGAGCTGTCTTAATGTACATCTCCATGTCGCAAGTTGCGCCTGCAGGACCTGGCGCATGTCGCGCGATTTTTCTATTTGTTAATGCAGCCCGACGGTGAAGGACGTGCTACCGCCGCTGGATTGTCGCTGGATTGTCGCTGGAACGTCGCCCCAAACAGTCGCGCTATACCGGCCGCTTCTAAGGTATGTCGCTTAGTGTGAATGGGGCATTACATCCAATTCCCCTCCCTTAAGTCTGTTGTGTCTGCATTAAAATGATCCACAAAGAATATGTTCTTTAGTAGTACATATATGCATACAAGATATGTTACAATAGTTTATATGCTTGACATGGGAAGAGGGTAGAGAAAGAATAGGCAGTGTCTTGTGTAAGAAGATTATGTAAGTGTTGGGGTGTCATATGAAAGAGTATGGGGGACAGGGAATTTCCCTAAGAATGTTTCTGCAAAGAGTATTTTCTTATGGGATCAATGATGAAAGCCTCACAGAGGTTCCCACTCTATCACTTTAATCATTTAATTTCACCTGCCATTCTTAATTCCCTCTGCATTCCCTTGAGGCCCATCTTCCTTCCAGATATTCCAGAGACTTAAAGGCTATCTCCAGATAAAACTTCCCCTTGCAATGGGGCTAGCCCTGAACTGCAAGGTTTAACTGCTTGTTTTTGTCTAGATTTTTTCTATGGATTCTATGGATTATTTAACCCAATCCTTGCTCCCTCTTACTCCAAGAGCCTGCAGCCTCTTTCCCCCTCCGCTCTAACAGTCAGAGGCCCGCTTACTTCATTATGTCTAATGCAGGGTCCATAGTACTGCATTATACAAGAAAACACTGAAGGACATCCAAAAGCCTGAAAATAAGGACGAGAGGTTAGCACCGACTGACAGTTGAGCGGCGATCAGGTAAGTAAAAGTGCTTTAAAGAATCCCCTGAGACAAAAACGAGCGGGTAACCCTTGCAGTGTGGTGATAGCTCCACTATATGGGGAGTTTTTTTCCTTATCCACAGATAGGCTTTAAATAGGCCTGATACAGTATTAATTAGGGATGTTCAGATACCAGTTCAGACACCAGTGCAGATACTTGGCATTTTCATGAGTACTACCAGGGTTGCAGCTGGGACCTGGCTCTAGCTCTCCACCACTGTCCTGAAATCATTAGTCTGTATTGTTTTAGAAAAACTGTCACATGACAATAAACAAAAATGTATCAGTATTTGTATCTGTAAGCACTTGGACAAATACTTGGAAAAAGTATCGGTGCATCCCTTATATATATTTATATTTTTAAAATCATACATTAAAACAGGGATGCAAAAATCCCAGGAGCCCCATATGCTTCTGAAAAATGACAGCTGCCCCCTAAATTTTGAATTTTTCTCTAGTCTAGGAGCTGGAAAAGTGTCTGTACTTGTACTGGTACTTGTACTGAGTATGTACTTGGTATCTGAACATCCCTAGTATTAATGATTAAATAGAGCAGCTTAGCGTGTGAGTCCATGTGTGATGCTGGTTTCTTATTTACCTGCTCATGTAGACGCTGAAAATAGGATTATTAAGCAAGTTTTGTTGCAACATTCCTTGCATCGCAGTGGTTGCACCCCCTGCAGACATGGCGGGATATGCCATTCCAAATATACCATCAAACTTTGAATAGTAGAAACTGCTGCCACTCTCTGAGTAAGTCAGTCCAAATTCTTGGTTTGTGATGGTTAGTCCTTGAACCTGTGTTGTGAAATAACTAGTATTAAAAGCTTTAGTGTATATTTACATTGAATCATTTACATAGAGCAAGTACTGTTGCTGAACCTTTCATATTTATCATAGTTTATGTGAAATATATGAACCACTTGATGACTAGGGTGTTAAACCCTCTTACTGTCCAGGCCATTTTTCAGTGTTCAGCAATGAGGTTCTTTGACTAATATTTATTCCGTCATGCAAAGCCATACTGAAATTAATTTTATATTATTTTTTGTGGACGGATAGAGCTTTCTTTTGATGGTATTTAATCACCACTGAGGTTTTTAATTTTTTACTATATAAAGAAATAAGTACTGAAAATGTAAAAAAAAAACAGTTTACCATACGTTATGTTATGAAACATTGCAAATAAGTACATTTAGGCCAAAATGTATTCTGCTACATTTCTTTGGTCGCGTTGGGTAAATAGATTTCAAACATGTCATACCTCAAAATTGCGTGCACCCGTGAAATCGCAAAATACTACCATACCCACAATTCCCCATAGACGACACTTCAGAAGCTTTTATCGTTCATTGGTTTAGTGTTAACAGTTATTGGTGCCGGTAACTGCTCATCAGCATAGTGTTAACAGCCCCCTATGTGATAGCACAGATACAGTGACTGGTCCTCTTTTTGGTGACATTGGGGGTCTTTTAGACCCCCAATGTCACCTAGGGACCCCAAAGTAGCTGATGAAGCAGAGATCATGCTCCGCACACCTCCCCAGCACCATACAAAGGATTGGCTCTATAGCTGCCTGAACGCTTGTATGGTACAGCCATCGCCGGCTGTTCAAAGTTTCCCGCTTTTTTGTGAGAGTGGGAACAGGAAAATTTGGTTAAAAATGTCCACCTGCTCCCAAGTGCAAGCTGTCCGGCCGTTTAATTACAGTGGCCAGATGGCAAGTAGTTTAGGGGCACATGAACTGAGGGAATATGTAGACTGCCATTGCTGACCATTCCTTCTAAAAATATTAGATGCCTGTTTTTCACTGAGGATGCAAAAGCTTCAATATTTGTGTTGCTGATATTAAAGTATACACATCAAGAGCTTTGACTTTAGCCTCATTTTGTAAATCTGCACACCTGTTCCATGTCAATGATTTAAAGTACTGAAGCTAGAAACAGCAATGTAACTAGCATTTTTGGAAGAAGGTCAGCAATGGCTGCCTACATATTTTTTGTCAGCACAGATGAATTTTAAAATACACTTCAATCTCAGTTTACTTACAGACACAGTGTCATAACCAAAGACACCACTGACACTGCCACTGCCATAGGACATAGTGAATTGCTGGTTATTGGAGGAATATGTGGAGGACTGGCTGGGATTGAACATATTGTGGTTGCCTGCATAAAAAAAGAATAAAGTTAAATTATGTAGCAGTATACGAACAGACCGCGCTATGCAGAGAATTCCAATACTTCAGACTTTATTGAAATTCACAGTAAATCCAGTGTAACAGTGAATAAAAGTGTATAAAGCAACAAATACTAGCACCGCACACCCCCAACCAGCTACAACATCTCACATGTTTCACCCGTAGGCTTATTCATAGAGACCAGCACCTGGGGAGTCCTGATGGCGGTGAGATTTCCTTTGGCTCTACTAAAGTTAAATTATGGTTTGATTTCATTTATTAGAAGGAACGCCCTAAAAATATTTTGGTTGTTTTTTTACAAATGATGGCTGAACTCCAGGCAAACATCTAATTACACAGATGGGCCATAAAAAAAAAATCTGATGAGATCATCTTTCTGCTCAATCTGCTTGTTCCTTGTTGGTATGTTTGCAGGCAGCTCACGTAATTGGCTCCCAGTGCATGCCCCTGCCTGCCCACTCTGAGCACTGATGTATGGGGCATAATGTAAACATTACAAACAATATTTATTTGTAATAATATTAATGATACATTTAAGAGAAAAATACAGTATGATTTATCATATCAAAAATATATTTTTTCCAGGCAAAATTTTTGTTCACTGCACACTTTTGCTAATTTTAAAAAGGAAAAGTTGTTCAAAGTTAACTTTTAACATTAGTGTTACTCATATAATATCATGTTCGGCTGATCCGAAGCCACACGAAGCAAGCCGATGTACGGCTGATTTCAGACGATATACGGCTGAAATCAGCCGTACCAACCTGAAGTGAATAGCCGAACAGTGTTCGGCTCACTTCACTTCTGATCGGTCATTCACTCGGCTGCCCTCGGCAGCTTTGTGAATAGACCCATGTATTTTCTAGAGCAGCAATGCATCCCTTTTAGGCTGCATTTACGCCTAGGTGTTAGATGCACGTATATTAACATGCGCATCTTGAATAGCAGATCAAAAACATTGCGGTCAATGCGGGTGGGGGGAAATGCACACAAATGCGCATAGAAATATGGATCACTCGTTTTTCAGGTTTTTCCATTGCAGTCTATAGGACCAAACGTGTGCAAAAACACCCAAAAAAGCTCAGGAACTTTTTTGAGCGACAGGCATTTTGAAGCTTACGACAAAACGCCAAGGTGTGAATGGGGGCTATTGAAATTAATGGGAATTTATGTACACACCTAGGTGTGAATGAGGCCTAAAAGAGATGTGATCTTACAATGCAATTTGCTGCATATAGAAGAACTGAAATATACCAGTAGGCCAAGACTTGTCTAAATACTTTAAAATTAGCTCCAAGTTTCTGGCAAATCCATTTAATAATATGTGTCAGAGTAATTAAACAATTGTTATATGCAATAAGATGCTTTGTTCTTTTAGAGCTTGTTCACACTAGCAGCCGTGCTCAACTGCGTGTGTGTGCTTGGACAGTGCCAATGCACTTGATCGAGCACTGTTTTTTTTTGTTTAGAACTTTTTTGAAATGTCACAAGTGACATTTCCTTAAATTATATGGCCACATTGCAGTGCGATACAGTTGTACTGCGTGTCACTGCTGGGCGCTTCAAAAAAGTACTGCATGCCGTACTTTGTGGACATGCACACGCAATGGTGGTATCCACCCATGACAAGGCAAATTGCCTTGTCTTGCGTTCTGGCTGAGCTTGAAAAAATGGCCAGCACAGCCTGACCGCACATGGTGTGAGCAGGCCTTTACTCTTCTTAAGGTAAAGATCAATTATGTCTGGTATCCAGATTTTGCATGCTTTCATGGTGGAACAAAAGACAAAACTAGCTTGATGAGTGTGGTGAGAAATATCACTTTGCATACCCAATCATGTGCAAGGAAATTTACAAAAAAAGTATTTTTGCTTGCACATGATTGGATGACATAAGTCAGCAGAGCTTTACCTCATTCGCTAAGCTAAGTGGAGGTCTCCTTACAAAATAAAAATTGACAGGGTCATTCACAAAAGGCTGAAGAGTTTGGAGAATGCAGGAGAAGTGAACAATCTAGTACAACATAGCTGGTTTGGAACAATTCTCCAATTCAGCTCCCTTTCCAGTTCAGTTATTTTGGCCTAGATTGTTCACCTCTCCTGCCTTCTCCAAACTCTTCACCCTTTTGTGAACAACCCTGTAAGTAAAGGTGCCCATACACCTTACGCTTATCGGACGAAACTTTTCGTCTGATGATCGAATAGTTGTACGATTTTCGTATGGCAGCCCCATCCTGCCTCGATGATCGCAAGATTAATTTAGCCGTAATTAACTAAAAGCACCTGGACGAAATGCGGTAATTGATTTGCCGTATTTTCGTTAACGCAAGCGCAGTGTAGATCGTACGACTTTTGACGGACGGAAACGCCAGCAACCTTACAACAATCGTACGATCTAGCAAAGTTTTCAAACATGCTTGACCGTCAAAAGTCGTACGATTGTACAGTACTGTCGGTCAGACACTGCAATGCACACATACGATTGTCGTACGAAAAGTCGATCGCATACGAAAATCGTCCGATAATCGTAAGGTGTATGGGCACCTTAATTCATCCCCTATCTCTCTCATTAATATAACACACTGGAATTGCTTGGAAGGCCACAAAGATACCACACCCAATACAGTAACAAAATAAGCAAAGGGGAGAAGGGGGAGTTTCAACGGTATCAGAGAACACCACTGATGATTACCACATATGTACATAAAAACAAGTTCCTTTATTGATACATAATAGTAAAACATATACATGAGAGTAAAAGGCATAAAATAATATCCTTCCCTATGCAAACTGGCATCCAGAGCTGACTACCCTTCAATCAACTGTTAAAACTAGCGAGATTACATGATTCTCCAAAGAGTATTAAAATGTTCATCCAAAAAAGTGGATAACTTAACACCACAAGTATCACAGGGAGTCGATTTTCCTCATATGGCCATAGGTATCAAGAAAGGATGCAATGGCAATAAAAAGACCAGAAAACACATCGGCCAGTGACAGCCAGCAGCCTGCAATGCCATAGCGAACCAGGCGCCCACATGGCATCAGTGGGACCCCTTTGTTCCTCGTCCTGACTGGGTCCCGCTGTGCCCCGGGCCCCATAGCGGCCGCCTGGTTCGCTATGTCGATAGTTCTGCTACTGGTCACAATGATTGTATTCAGAAAGAAAAGCCAAATACTTTAATTTAAGGATGCTGGAGTTTATAGCAAGCCTGTCTGGCAGTTTGGAAAGATTAGCTGAAGACTTAAGTTCTACTTTTGACTAAATTAGAAGCCATCATTGCTCTTTCTGCATACAGAAATTGTGCATGTAATAGAAGTAAATACTAACTGAGCTCAAAGCCCCTCAGATGACTAAAATTGTACTAACCAGTTGTTTAATGCTACAGTGAGAAATGCAGGCCACATTATATTCCTATGAAAATGCAGGAAGCAGAACATCCTATAATATTTGTTTTCCATTTGTTACTATAGTAATTTTTTCTATTTTTTGTTTATACTGCACCATTATGCACATTACTTACTGCAAGCAGCACTTTGACAGGAGGCGGATGGAACCCAAAGGTTGGATGATCCAGTATCAAACAATACCAGGAAGTTTTGGGGTGGTGTTCCTATGCTGATCTCTCCATAGTAATATGTCTAAATATAGAAATAGTTTGTTATATATACAGTATCTCCTTATAAGCATTTTACTGTGCACAAAACCTGCAGAACTTACATCCATATACATTGGCTCATAAGCTACAGCAAAATCAAATTTTTGACTGAAGTGGTATTTTAGTGCAGGTTCTCTTTTGTGTGATTTCATAAAAGTATCCAGGACTCCTTTTTCACGCATGTTTTCTCGGGCTGACTTGTATCTTTTCAGAGGGACCCTGAAAGAAACAGTTGAAAGTTGTTTGGTGTTTTATTTTCAATTTTTTTTGTTCTCAGCCATAAGTGGCAATCTATTTGCTTGTGCACATTCACCCAACTGTGCACAGATTTTTTTAATATGTGTAAAATAAAAATATTAGTATTTTTGATGTCTGTTTTACCTACATATTCAGTCATATCGTAAAAATACATAGATTTCAGTGTAAAATAAGGAACTTGTCCCCGTAGTAGGGCTGCATTAAAAATATTAGCAATCCTGAACCAGTGCCTACAGCAGTCGGGTAGGGAGCAGCACCAAACCTCAACATTTGCAGTACGTATTACTTATTTTGTTTCCCTTTTCTGTTATTCTCTGGCCATTTTTGGCTAAATTCAGAAAATTATCAATGGGAGAAGTGTATACAGGGGATGTTGAAAGGAGTCAGTAAAATCACTACCTCTCCTTTCGTTTTCTCTATAGAGTTAAAAACATTAGCTGTGAATGGAAAGCAGACAGCATACCCTCCAGTAGCACTTTCTAATTTTAGCACTAAAATATACATCATAGAAGAGGAGGAGCTTATACAAAAGGGTGTACTCTTTCGGGTGTGCCTAAGGCAGCTAAGGCCCTGCTCGTAGAGATGGAAGTGCATAGTACTTAAAGTGACACTAAACTCAGGAGTTACATTTTACAAATGCATTCAAGTACCATAACTACTAACAAAAGTCTAGCTTTTCTTGTGTGTGACTCTGCTGTGGATCCTCAAATCATCTCTGAATTCATGCTAACACTGTCCTTCCTTCTGGAGGGTGGCAACTTTTGTTTCCTATGGTCCCTGTGTGTGTTGTAAAGTAGCCACCGCTCCAAACTCACTCCCATGTTGGAGTACAATCTCAATACAAATTAGTAAACTAAGGGGTCTATTCACTAAGCTGCCGTAGGCAGCCGATTGACTAACCGACCCGAAGCGATGTGAACCGAACGCTGTTCGGCTATTCACTTTAGGCTGGTACGGCGGATTCCAGCCGTATATCGGCTGAAATCAGCCGTACATTGGGTGGCTTCATCTGGCTTCGGGTCGGCCGAACATGCTCTGCTCGGTACCTCTGTGGTACCGAGCAGAATAGAAAAACATATAAACTAGCTATTAGCAAACTAGCTATTGCACCCGCCCTCTGCTGCTGTCAATCACCAGAGGGGGACCTGTCACCCTAGGTTGACAGCAGCAGTGGGCGGATGCAATAGCTAGTTTGCTATTGGCTATTGCAAATTGAAATAGCCAATAGGAATCTAGCTATGCATTCCTATGGTGATTTTTTTTTTATTCTGACGGCAGCCACCGGCTCCGATGTCAGAGGGGAAAAAAAAAAACGAGCAGGAAAAAGGTTTACTCTGCTCGATGGAGCAGAGTGAACCTTTCTGGGAGAAAGTGTTTCTCTCCCGAGCGGCCGGGAGCCGTATTAGACTCCCAGAGCGTCCGGGAGAGTAATGACAGATGGCGTCCCTGGTTACCAGGTAACTACTGAACCGAAGGGGTCTGGAGCCGAAGCTAGCCGAAGGATCAGCCGAAGCTACGGCCAGATCCTTCAGCAGCTTAGTGAATAGACCCCTAAATGTAAGATTGTAGTCCATCCTGGGAGTGAACACACACAGGAACCATGGGGAACAAAAGTAGCCACCCTCCAGAAGAAAGGACAGTGTCAGTATGATTTCAGAGATGATTTGATTTTTTACACCTAAATTATACAAAAATAAGATACATTTTTCATCAATAGGATACTTGATTGCATGTAGACCTTTTTCTAGAGAAAAACAGGAAGAAAAAGGTGTAATCAAGAAGTTCACAAATATATATTTAAGGGAGTAACATAAAGAACAACATTGACATGCTATCTTCCTAGGCAAATGGACATTGTATACTCAAATCCCAAAGGATAAGGCTTTTAGGGCCTATTCACACCATTCACTCCAGCAGACATGTGTCAAGGCGCACACAATGCCTGCCATTGGTGTGTGGTGTGCATTGTACAACACATCGCAGTGCTTGCTTTTTTCCCTTTTCTAACTTTGGTAAACTTTACAGTGTGTTGTGATGTGTTTTAGTGTGTCATAAAGTGCTGCGCAAAAATGCAACATGTCCTACTTATTTTCAGTGCACACCAAGCAGCGCATTGGTGTGAACTGAACTAATAGGACATAAGGAAAATTGCCTTATCTATGTGTTGGGACTGTGTTGGGCAAAGCTGCCCAATGCAGCCCCATGGGGCGTTTTACAGTATTTTTTAAATCTAATTGGACAGAAAATAACTGTCACTTTTTAAAATAAGGGTCCTTATACTGTTGCGTTAGTTGTGTGAATCAAACCTTTGGTCTAAAATAATGGTCCCGGTTGATCAAAAATGGAAGAATACATTTTTTTTATTTTGTTTAGAAAAAAAGCTATATTTTAAAAATATTTTAAAATATTTTTGTCTTCGTAATGAAAGAAAGTGATCTAATACATACGCCATTGCGCAGTTGCTGTTTGCCTAGGGCCACTTTTCATCCATTATGCAGCACTGTGTGACAACAAGGCAGCCACCATACTTGTGGTCATTCATACAATCATTTTCTTAGACCCAGCAATCTTATGACACCATCAATGTAAATTATTATTAGGGCCAACTGATACCCTAAGCACATACCAAAAATAGTGCTCCCTTGGTCCTCTTATCATTTAACTGACAAGACAATAGAACTCAATGGGCCTGTTTTACTAACAGATATGCACATATAATTGTGAGTTAATGCAGTGCCAACATTCAAATGCTTACAAACTTTATTATTCTTATGTGATGTGCGTCAATGCACCTGCACAGGATACAGTAAACGTGGAATTTAGTAACAAGCATGCTTTGCAATCATGTGTATGCTTCAGCATTTAAATGTACACCAGCTAATTTGTGGTGTGTTTAAAATAAATATGAGATTTTCAGTCTAAGTGATGTTACCATTTTTAGAAGTGCATACGCTTTAGGAATAAAACCGCATCAAGTTCCATGGCTATCAGAGAATACAGTAAAGAATATTTATGTCTAATAAGCATCAGTATGCTTGTATGTGTGGGTTTATTGTACTATCTTTGGATCTTAGGATCTTTGTGCGCATGCTCAAAAGATCAATCACTAGTCAGCATATGAGTTTTATGCACTGGTGCTTGGAACACATATTCCCTTGATAAACACTTGCACATATGTTGACTTTTGTTTATGCAATAGCATAGTGAACTTTTTTTATATGTCTTTTAGCTTAACGCATGCGTGTTTTATAGCTTAATGAGCAAGTCACATTTATTTCTTTTAATTCAGGTTATTTTTGAAAATGTTTGGTGTGTGCATTCTGTACTACACCTTACAGGAACAGGGGTCGTAAAGGAAACAGTTTTTGGATTTGCAAAGTGCACTACACATTTGACCCTGCGCAGGGAACATAAGTGTATGATCAGCTAGGTAGGTTTATTCAGCTTTAATTGCAATTACACATCAGAGTGAAACTTTGCACATGTTTGGGAACGTGGTAGTGTTTCTGGAATGGGCCTCCCCCAACCCTCATATACTTACCTTACCAGAGCTTCCTCACAGCAACTTGCTTCTCTGTTGCTGGTACATATGGGTATATTGAAGCCGGCTACCTGCTCCTCTTTGACTTTGCCAGTTACTAAGCCTGAGCACTGTCATGTCACTGGGGCAGTGACATCACCACACACACGGGTCACCAACATAGCTTATATCAGCCCTGGCTGCAGAGGAGCAAGGAACTGTGAGGTAGTGCAGATAAGAGGGTCAAGGGATGCCCTTTCCACATGGCCTGATATACTACAGGAGCTGAGAATCTTAACGCAATAATTTGCATAAACAATTGTTAAACAGCCAAATGTTAGTTTTTACCTACAAGTCAATTTTAAAGGCTGAGAATACACTTTGTATCAGTCTACTTTTTGACTATTATAAATCACCAGACATGGTGGTAGGTTATTTGGCTCCTGTCAGAATTGGCCCTTGTATGTATATGTGTGTGTACAGTATGCATGCATGTCAGCTAGTGACATAAGCTCATTGAGGGCATGGACTGATTTGAAAGTACAGTATGGTAAAATGTTGCATACATTGTGGGTGCTATATAAATACCTGTCATAATGATATATAATAATAATGATCATTTTTCCTGTAGAGGGCA